>NW_026108952.1:0-181098 GCF_024516045.1 Bombus affinis | reverse complement strand
CGTTGCACTGTACTATGAGGAAACGGTACTAATTATGTGAAACTATTGGTAAACCGTAAACATTTGTCAGAAGGCATTAGGATAAAGACTTCCGGCTCCTCGGGCTGGTGCGAATATATCAATGTCCGTATGTGCCAAACCGATGGTTTGTGACACACCTTTACGCGTCACTCGTTCGTTGCGCTCGCACGAAAGCTATAGCCTAACCTAAAACCAATCCATCTTGCGTTCATTATTCGATATGATGGAGACATATTTCAAATTTGCGAACGTGTCGGATCGGTTGTGAGGTTGGACTAGATTTTTTCGAGCGAGCGAGCAACGGTCACAATTTCCAACCTATACATACACCTTATATTGCCTTGCATATATGTCGTGTTATTACCTAATTTTGTCAGCCATTTCGGACATCACATTGCATTGTACTATGTGGAAATAGTTCCATTTATGTGAAACTATTCATAACTGTAAACATGTGTCTGTAGGCAATAGGATAATACTTCCGGCTTCTCGGGCTGATGCGAATATTTCAATGCCCGTATGTGCCAAACCGTTGGTTTGTGACACACCTATACGCGTCTCACGCTCGCTGCGCTCGTTCGAAAACTATAGCCTAACCTAAAACCAATCCATCTTGCGGTCATTATTCGATATGATGGCGACATATTTCAAATTTGCGAACGTGTGGGGTCGGTTGTGAGGTAGGACTAGAGTTTTTCGAGCGAGCGGAGCGAGCGAGCAACGGTCACAATTTCCAAGCTATACATATATCTTATATTGCCTTCCATATATTTCGTGTTATTACCTAATTTTGACAGCCATTTCGGACATCACATTGCACTGTACTATGAGGAAATAGTACTATTTATGTGAAACTATTCATAAACTGTAAACATGTGTCGGTAGGCAATAGGATAAATACTTCCGGCTCATCGGGCTGGTGCGAATATTTCAATGTCCGTATGTGCCAAACCGTTGGATTATGACACACCTATACGCGTCTCACGCTCGCTGCGCTCGCACGACAGCTATAGCCTAACCTAAAACCAATCCATCTTCCGTTCATTATTCGATATGGTGGCGACATATTTCAAATTTGCGAACGTGTGGGATCGGTTGTGAGGTTGGACTAGATTTTTACGAGCGAGCGGAGCGAGCGAGCAACGGTCACAATTTCCAAGCTATACATATACCTTATATTGCCTTCCATATATTTCGTGTTATCACCTAATTTTGTCAGCCATTTCGGACATCACATTGCACTGTACTATGAGGAAATAGTACTATTTATGTGAAACTATTCATAAACTGTAAACATGTGTCGGTAGGCAATAGGATAAATACTTCCGGCTCCTTGGCTGGTGCGAATATTTCAATGTCCGTATGTGCCAAACCGTTGGTTTATGACTCACCTATACGCGTCTCTCGCTCGCTGCGCTCGCTCGAAAACCATAGCCTAACCTAAAACCAATCCATCTTGCGTTCATTATTCGATGTGATGGCGACACATTTCAAATTTGCGAACGTGTCGGATCGGTTGTGGGGTTGGACTAGATTTTTACGAGCGAGCGGAGCGAGCGAGCAACGGTCACAATTTCCAAGCTATACATATACCATATATTGTCTTGCATATATTTCGTGCTTGTACCTAATTTTGTCAGCCATTTCGGACATCACGTTGCACTGTACTATGAGGAAACGGTACTAATTATGTGAAACTATTGGTAAACCGTAAACATTTGTCAGAAGGCAATAGGATAAAGACTTCCGGCTCCTCGGGCTGGTGCGAATATATCAATGTCCGTATGTGCCAAACCGATGGTTTGTGACACAGCTTTACGCGTCTCTCGTTCGCTGCGCTCGAACGAAAGCTATAGCCTAACCTAAAACCAATCCATCTTCCGTTCATTATTCGATATGGTGGCGACATATTTCAAATTTGCGAACGTGTGGGATCAGTTGTGAGGTTGGACTAGATTTTTACGAGCGAGCGGAGCGAGCGAGCAACGGTCACAATTTCCAAGCTATACATATACCTTATATTGCCTTCCATATATTTCGTGTTATTACCTAACTTTGTCAGCCATTTCGGACATCACATTGCACTGTACTATGAGGAAATAGTACTATTTCTGTGAAACTATTCATAAACTGTAAACATGTGTCGGTAGGCAATAGGATAAATACTTCCGGCTCCTCGGGCTGGTGCGAATATTTCAATGTCCGTATGTGCCAAACCGTTGGTTTGTGACACACCTTTACGCGTCTCTCGTTCGCTGCGCTCGCTCGAAAACTATAGCCTAACCTAAAACCAATCCATCTTGCGTTCATTATTCGATATGGTGGCGACATATTTCAAATTTGGGAACGTGTCGGATCGGTTGTGGGGTTGGACTAGATTTTTACGAGCGAGCGGAGCGAGCGAGCAACGGTCACAGTTTCCAAGCTATACATATACCATATATTGTCTTGCATATATTTCGTGCTTGTACCTAATTTTGTCAGCCATTTCGGACATCACGTTGCACTGTACTATGAGGAAACGGTACTAATTATGTGAAACTATTGGTAAACCGTAAACATTTGTCAGAAGGCAATAGGATAAAGACTTCCGGCTCCTCGGGCTGGTGCGAATATATCAATGTCCGTATGTGCCAAACCGATGGTTTGTGACACACTTTTACGCGTCTCTCGTTCGCTGCGCTCGCACGAAAGCTATAGCCTAACCTAAAACCATTCCATCTTCCGTTCATTATTCGATATGGTGGCGACATATTTCAAATTTGCGAACGTGTCGGATCGGTTGTGGGGTTGGACTAGATTGTTACGAGCGAGCGGAGCGAGCGAGCAACGGTCACAATTTCCAAGCTATACATATACCATATATTGTCTTGCATATATTTCGTGCTTGTACCTAATTTTGTCAGCCATTTCGGACATCACGTTGCACTGTACTATGAGGAAACGGTACTAATTATGTGAAACTATTGGTAAACCGTAAACATTTGTCAGAAGGCAATAGGATAAAGACTTCCGGCTCCTCGGGCTGGTGCGGATATATCAATGTCCGTATGTGCCAAACCGATGGTTTGTGACACACCTTTACGCGTCCCTCGTTCGCTGCGCTCGCACGAATGCTATAGCCTAACCTAAAACCAATCCATCTTCCGTTCATTATTCGATATGGTGGCGATATATTTCAAATTTGCGAACGTGTGGGATCGGTTGTGAGGTTGGACTAGATTTTTACGAGCGAGCGGAGCGAGCGCGCAACGGTCACAATTTCCAAGCTATACATATACCTTATATTGCCTTCCATATATTTCGTGTTATTACCTAATTTTGTCAGCCATTTCGGACATCACATTGCACTGTACTATGAGGAAATAGTACTATTTATGTGAAACTATTCATAAACTGTAAACATGTGTCGGTAGGCAATAGGATAATACTTCCGGCTCATCGGGCTGGTGCGAATATTTCAATGCCCGTATGTGCCAAACCGTTGGTTTATGACACACCTTTACGCGTCTCTCGCTCGCGGCGCTCGCTCGAAAACTATAGCCTAACCTAAAACCAATCCATCTTGCGTTCATTATTCGATATGATGGCGACATATTTCAAATTTGCGAACGTGTCGGATCGGTTGTGAGGTTGGACTAGATTTTTCCGAGCGAGCGGAGCGAGCGAGCAACGATCATAATTTCCAACCTATACATACACCTATATTGCCTTGCATATATGTCGTGTTAATACCTAATTTTGTCAGCCATTTCGGACATCACATTGCATTGTACTATGTGGAAATAGTACTATTTATGTGAAACTATTCATAAACTGTAAACATGTGTCGGTAGGCAATAGGATAAAATACTTCCGGCTCCTCGGGCTGGTGCGAATATATCAATGTCCGTATGTGCCAAACCGATGGTTTGTGACACACCTTTACGCGTCTCTCGTTCGCAGCGCTCGCTCGAAAACTATAGCCTAACCCTAAAACCAATCCATCTTGCGTTCATTATTCGATATGATGGCGACTTATTTCAAATTTGAGAACGTGTCGGATCGGTTGTGGGGTTGGACTAGATTTTTACGAGCGAGCGAGCAACGGTCACAATTTCCAAGCTATACATATACCATATATTGTCTTGCATATATTTCGTGCTTGTACATAATTTTGTCAGCCATCTCGGACATCACGTTGCACTGTACTATGAGGAAACGGTACTAATTATGTGAAACTATTGGTAAACCGTAAACATTTGTCAGAAGGCATTAGGATAAAGACTTCCGGCTCCTCGGGCTGGTGCGAATATATCAATGTCCGTATGTGCCAAACCGATGGTTTGTGACACACCTTTACGCGTCTCTCGTTCGCTGCGCTCGCACGAAAGCTATAGCCTAACCTAAAACCAATCCATCTTGCGTTCATTATTCGATATGATGGCGACATATTTCAAATTTGCGAACGTGTCGGATCGGTTGTGAGGTTGGACTAGATTTTTACGAGCGAGCGGAGCGAGCGAGCAACGGTCACAATTTCCAAGCTATACATATACCATATATTGTCTTGCATATATTTCGTGCTTGTACCTAATTTTGTCAGCCATTTCGGACATCACGTTGCACTGTACTATGAGGAAACGGTACTAATTATGTGAAACTATTGGTAAAACGTAAACATTTGTCAGAAGGCAATAGGATAAAGACTTCCGGCTCCTCGGGCTGGTGCGGATATATCAATGTCCGTATGTGCCAAACCGATGGTTTGTGACACACCTTTACGCGTCTCTCGTTCGCTGCGCTCGCACGAATGCTATAGCCTAACCTAAAACCAATCCATCTTCCGTTCATTATTCGATATGGTGGCGATATATTTCAAATTTGCGAACGTGTGGGATCGGTTGTGAGGTTGGACTAGATTTTTACGAGCGAGCGGAGCGAGCGAGCAACGGTCACAATTTCCAAGCTATACATATACCATATATTGTCTTGCATATATTTCGTGCTTGTACCTAATTTTGTCAGCCATTTCGGACATCACGTTGCACTGTACTATGAGGAAACGGTACTAATTATGTGAAACTATTGGTAAACCGTAAACATTTGTCAGAAGGCAATAGGATAAAGACTTCCGGCTCCTCGGGCTGGTGCGGATATATCAATGTCCGTATGTGCCAAACCGATGGTTTGTGACACACCTTTACGCGTCTCTCGTTCGCTGCGCTCGCACGAATGCTATAGCCTAACCTAAAACCAATCCATCTTCCGTTCATTATTCGATATGGTGGCGATATATTTCAAATTTGCGAACGTGTGGGATCGGTTGTGAGGTTGGACTAGATTTTTACGAGCGAGCGGAGCGAGCGCGCAACGGTCACAATTTCCAAGCTATACATATACCTTATATTGCCTTCCATATATTTCGTGTTATTACCTAATTTTGTCAGCCATTTCGGACATCACATTGCACTGTACTATGAGGAAATAGTACTATTTATGTGAAACTATTCATAAACTGTAAACATGTGTCGGTAGGCAATAGGATAAATACTTCCGGCTCATCGGGCTGGTGCGAATATTTCAATGCCCGTATGTGCCAAACCGTTGGTTTATGACACACCTTTACGCGTCTCTCGCTCGCGGCGCTCGCTCGAAAACTATAGCCTAACCTAAAACCAATCCATCTTGCGTTCATTATTCGATATGATGGCGACATATTTCAAATTTGCGAACGTGTCGGATCGGTTGTGAGGTTGGACTAGATTTTTACGAGCGAGCGGAGCGAGCGAGCAACGGTCACAATTTCCAAGCTATACATATACCATATATTGTCTTGCATATATTTCGTGCTTGTACCTAATTTTGTCAAACATTTCGGACATCACGTTGCACTGTACTATGAGGAAACGGTACTAATTATGTGAAACTATTGGTAAACCGTAAACATTTGTCAGAAGGCAATAGGATAAAGACTTCCGGCTCCTCGGGCTGGTGCGAATATTTCAACGTCCGTATGTGCCAAACCGTTTGTTTGTGACACACCCTTACGCGTCTCTCGTTCGCTGCGCTCGCACGAAAGCTTTAGCCTAACCTAAAACCAATCCATCTTCCGTTCATTATTCGATATGGTGGCGACATATTTCAAATTTGCGAACGTGTCGGAACGGTTGTGAGGTTGGACTAGATTTTTACGAGCAAGCGGAGCGAGCGAGCAACGGTCACAATTTCCAAGCTATACATATACCATATATTGTCTTGCATATATTTCGTGCTTGTACCTAATTTTGTCAGCCATTTCGGACATCACGTTGCACTGTACTATGAGGAAACGGTACTAATTATGTGAAACTATTGGTAAACCGTAAACATTTGTCAGAAGGCAATAGGATAAAGACTTCCGGCTCCTCGGGCTGGTGCGAATATTTCAACGTCCGTATGTGCCAAACCGTTGGTTTGTGACACACCGTTACGCGTCTCTCGTTCGCTGCGCTCGCACGAAAGCTTTAGCCTAACCTAAAACCAATCCATCTTCCGTTCATTATTCGATATGGTGGCGACATATTTCAAATTTGCGAACGTGCCGGATCGGTTGTGAGGTTGGACTAGATTTTTTCGAGCGAGCGAGCAGCGATCACAATTTCCAACCTATACATACACCTTATATTGCCTTGCATATATGTCGTGTTATTACCTAATTTTGTCAGCCATTTCGGACATCACATTGCATTGTACTATGTGGAAATAGTACTATTTATGTGAAACTATTCATAAACTGTAAACATGTGTCGGTAGGCAATAGGATAAATACTTCCGGCTCCTCGGGCTGGTGCGAATATATCAATGTCCGTATGTGCCAAACCGATGGTTTGTGACACACCTTTACGCGTCTCTCGTTCGCAGCGCTCGCTCGAAAACTATAGCCTAACCTAAAACCAATCCATCTTGCGTTCATTATTCGATATGATGGCGAATTATTTCAAATTTGCGAACGTGTCGGATCGGTTGTGGGGTTGGACTAGATTTTTACGAGCGAGCGAGCAACGGTCACAATTTCCAAGCTATACATATACCATATATTGTCTTGCATATATTTCGTGCTTGTACCTAATTTTGTCGGCCATCTCGGACATCACGTTGCTCTGTACTATGAGGAAACGGTACTAATTATGTGAAACTATTGGTAAACCGTAAACATTTGTCAGAAGGCATTAGGATAAAGACTTCCGGCTCCTCGGGCTGGTGCGAATATATCAATGTCCGTATGTGCCAAACCGATGGTTTGTGACACACCTTTACGCGTCACTCGTTCGTTGCGCTCGCACGAAAGCTATAGCCTAACCTAAAACCAATCCATCTTGCGTTCATTATTCGATATGATGGAGACATATTTCAAATTTGCGAACGTGTCGGATCGGTTGTGAGGTTGGACTAGATTTTTTCGAGCGAGCGAGCAACGGTCACAATTTCCAACCTATACATACACCTTATATTGCCTTGCATATATGTCGTGTTATTACCTAATTTTGTCAGCCATTTCGGACATCACATTGCATTGTACTATGTGGAAATAGTTCCATTTATGTGAAACTATTCATAAACTGTAAACATGTGTCTGTAGGCAATAGGATAAATACTTCCGGCTTCTCGGGCTGATGCGAATATTTCAATGCCCGTATGTGCCAAACCGTTGGTTTGTGACACACCTATACGCGTCTCACGCTCGCTGCGCTCGCTCGAAAACTATAGCCTAACCTAAAACCAATCCATCTTGCGTTCATTATTCGATATGATGGCGACATATTTCAAATTTGCGAACGTGTGGGGTCGGTTGTGAGGTAGGACTAGAGTTTTTCGAGCGAGCGGAGCGAGCGAGCAACGGTCACAATTTCCAAGCTATACATATATCTTATATTGCCTTCCATATATTTCGTGTTATTACCTAATTTTGTCAGCCATTTCGGACATCACATTGCACTGTACTATGAGGAAATAGTACTATTTATGTGAAACTATTCATAAACTGTAAACATGTGTCGGTAGGCAATAGGATAAATACTTCCGGCTCATCGGGCTGGTGCGAATATTTCAATGTCCGTATGTGCCAAACCGTTGGATTATGACACACCTATACGCGTCTCACGCTCGCTGCGCTCGCACGACAGCTATAGCCTAACCTAAAACCAATCCATCTTCCGTTCATTATTCGATATGGTGGCGACATATTTCAAATTTGCGAACGTGTGGGATCGGTTGTGAGGTTGGACTAGATTTTTACGAGCGAGCGGAGCGAGCGAGCAACGGTCACAATTTCCAAGCTATACATATACCTTATATTGCCTTCCATATATTTCGTGTTATCACCTAATTTTGTCAGCCATTTCGGACATCACATTGCACTGTACTATGAGGAAATAGTACTATTTATGTGAAACTATTCATAAACTGTAAACATGTGTCGGTAGGCAATAGGATAAATACTTCCGGCTCCTTGGGCTGGTGCGAATATTTCAATGTCCGTATGTGCCAAACCGTTGGTTTATGACACACCTATACGCGTCTCTCGCTCGCTGCGCTCGCTCGAAAACCATAGCCTAACCTAAAACCAATCCATCTTGCGTTCATTATTCGATGTGATGGCGACACATTTCAAATTTGCGAACGTGTCGGATCGGTTGTGGGGTTGGACTAGATTTTTACGAGCGAGCGGAGCGAGCGAGCAACGGTCACAATTTCCAAGCTATACATATACCATATATTGTCTTGCATATATTTCGTGCTTGTACCTAATTTTGTCAGCCATTTCGGACATCACGTTGCACTGTACTATGAGGAAACGGTACTAATTATGTGAAACTATTGGTAAACCGTAAACATTTGTCAGAAGGCAATAGGATAAAGACTTCCGGCTCCTCGGGCTGGTGCGAATATATCAATGTCCGTATGTGCCAAACCGATGGTTTGTGACACAGCTTTACGCGTCTCTCGTTCGCTGCGCTCGAACGAAAGCTATAGCCTAACCTAAAACCAATCCATCTTCCGTTCATTATTCGATATGGTGGCGACATATTTCAAATTTGCGAACGTGTGGGATCAGTTGTGAGGTTGGACTAGATTTTTACGAGCGAGCGGAGCGAGCGAGCAACGGTCACAATTTCCAAGCTATACATATACCTTATATTGCCTTCCATATATTTCGTGTTATTACCCAACTTTGTCAGCCATTTCGGACATCACATTGCACTGTACTATGAGGAAATAGTACTATTTCTGTGAAACTATTCATAAACTGTAAACATGTGTCGGTAGGCAATAGGATAAATACTTCCGGCTCCTCGGGCTGGTGCGAATATTTCAATGTCCGTATGTGCCAAACCGTTGGTTTGTGACACACCTTTACGCGTCTCTCGTTCGCTGCGCTCGCTCGAAAACTATAGCCTAACCTAAAACCAATCCATCTTGCGTTCATTATTCGATATGGTGGCGACATATTTCAAATTTGGGAACGTGTCGGATCGGTTGTGGGGTTGGACTAGATTTTTACGAGCGAGCGGAGCGAGCGAGCAACGGTCACAGTTTCCAAGCTATACATATACCATATATTGTCTTGCATATATTTCGTGCTTGTACCTAATTTTGTCAGCCATTTCGAACATCACGTTGCACTGTACTATGAGGAAACGGTACTAATTATGTGAAACTATTGGTAAACCGTAAACATTTGTCAGAAGGCAATAGGATAAAGACTTCCGGCTCCTCGGGCTGGTGCGAATATATCAATGTCCGTATGTGCCAAACCGATGGTTTGTGACACACTTTTACGCGTCTCTCGTTCGCTGCGCTCGCACGAAAGCTATAGCCTAACCTAAAACCATTCCATCTTCCGTTCATAATTCGATATGGTGGCGACATATTTCAAATTTGCGAACGTGTCGGATCGGTTGTGGGGTTGGACTAGATTGTTACGAGCGAGCGGAGCGAGCGAGCAACGGTCACAATTTCCAAGCTATACATATACCATATATTGTCTTGCATATATTTCGTGCTTGTACCTAATTTTGTCAGCCATTTCGGACATCACGTTGCACTGTACTATGAGGAAACGGTACTAATTATGTGAAACTATTGGTAAACCGTAAACATTTGTCAGAAGGCAATAGGATAAAGACTTCCGGCTCCTCGGGCTGGTGCGGATATATCAATGTCCGTATGTGCCAAACCGATGGTTTGTGACACACCTTTACGCGTCCCTCGTTCGCTGCGCTCGCACGAATGCTATAGCCTAACCTAAAACCAATCCATCTTCCGTTCATTATTCGATATGGTGGCGATATATTTCAAATTTGCGAACGTGTGGGATCGGTTGTGAGGTTGGACTAGATTTTTACGAGCGAGCGGAGCGAGCGCGCAACGGTCACAATTTCCAAGCTATACATATACCTTATATTGCCTTCCATATATTTCGTGTTATTACCTAATTTTGTCAGCCATTTCGGACATCACATTGCACTGTACTATGAGGAAATAGTACTATTTATGTGAAACTATTCATAAACTGTAAACATGTGTCGGTAGGCAATAGGATAAATACTTCCGGCTCATCGGGCTGGTGCGAATATTTCAATGACCGTATGTGCCAAACCGTTGGTTTATGACACACCTTTACGCGTCTCTCGCTCGCGGCGCTCGCTCGAAAACTATAGCCTAACCTAAAACCAATCCATCTTGCGTTCATTATTCGATATGATGGCGACATATTTCAAATTTGCGAACGTGTCGGATCGGTTGTGAGGTTGGACTAGATTTTTCCGAGCGAGCGGAGCGAGCGAGCAACGATCATAATTTCCAACCTATACATACACCTTATATTGCCTTGCATATATGTCGTGTTATTACCTAATTTTGTCAGCCATTTCGGACATCACATTGCATTGTACTATGTGGAAATAGTACTATTTATGTGAAACTATTCATAAACTGTAAACATGTGTCGGTAGGCAATAGGATAAATACTTCCGGCTCCTCGGGCTGGTGCGAATATATCAATGTCCGTATGTGCCAAACCGATGGTTTGTGACACACCTTTACGCGTCTCTCGTTCGCAGCGCTCGCTCGAAAACTATAGCCTAACCTAAAACCAATCCATCTTGCGTTCATTATTCGATATGATGGCGACTTATTTCAAATTTGAGAACGTGTCGGATCGGTTGTGGGGTTGGACTAGATTTTTACGAGCGAGCGAGCAACGGTCACAATTTCCAAGCTATACATATACCATATATTGTCTTGCATATATTTCGTGCTTGTACATAATTTTGTCAGCCATCTCGGACATCACGTTGCACTGTACTATGAGGAAACGGTACTAATTATGTGAAACTATTGGTAAACCGTAAACATTTGTCAGAAGGCATTAGGATAAAGACTTCCGGCTCCTCGGGCTGGTGCGAATATATCAATGTCCGTATGTGCCAAACCGATGGTTTGTGACACACCTTTACGCGTCTCTCGTTCGCTGCGCTCGCACGAAAGCTATAGCCTAACCTAAAACCAATCCATCTTGCGTTCATTATTCGATATGATGGCGACATATTTCAAATTTGCGAACGTGTCGGATCGGTTGTGAGGTTGGACTAGATTTTTTCGAGCGAGCGAGCAACGATCACAATTTCCAACCTATACATACACCTTATATTGCCTTGCATATATGTCGTGTTATTACCTAATTTTGTCAGCCATTTCGGACATCACATTGCATTGTACTATGTGGAAATAGTTCCATTTATGTGAAACTATTCATAAACTGTAAACATGTGTCGGTAGGCAATAGGATAAATGCTTCCGGCTCTTCGGGCTGATGCGAATATTTCAATGTCCGTATGTGCCAAACCGTTGGTTTATGACACACCTATACGCGTCTCTCGCTCGCTGCGCTCGCTCGAAAACTATAGCCTAACCTAAAACCAATCCATCTTGCGTTCATTATTCGATATGATGGCGACATATTTCAAATTTGCGAACGTGTCGGATCGGTTGTGGGGTTGGACTAGATTTTTACGAGCGAGCGGAGCGAGCGAGCAACGGTCACAATTTCCAAGCTATACATATACCATATATTGTCTTGCATATATTTCGTGTTTGTACCTAATTTTGTCAGCCATCTCAGACAACACGTTGCACTGTACTATGAGGAAACGGTACTAATTATGTGAAACTATTGGTAAACCGTAAACATTTGTCAGAAGGCAATAGGATAAAGACTTCCGGCTCCTCGGGCTGGTGCGAATATTTCAACGTCCGTATGTGCCAAACCGTTGGTTTGTGACACACCTTTACGCGTCTCTCGTACGCTGCGCTCGCACGAAAGCTTTAGCCTAACCTAAAACCAATCCATCTTCCGTTCATTATTCGATATGGTGGCGACATATTTCAAATTTGCGAACGTGTCGGATCGGTTGTGAGGTTGGACTAGATTTTTTCGAGCGAGCGAGCAGCGATCACAATTTCCAACCTATACATACACCTTATATTGCCTTGCATATATGTCGTGTTATTACCTAATTTTGTCAGCCATTTCGGACATCACATTGCATTGTACTATGTGGAAATAGTACTATTTATGTGAAACTATTCATAAACTGTAAACATGTGTCGGTAGGCAATAGGATAAATACTTCCGGCTCCTCGGGCTGATGCGAATATTTCAATGTCCGTATGTGCCAAACCGATGGTTTGTGACACACCTTTACGCGTCTCTCGTTCGCAGCGCTCGCTCGAAAACTATAGCCTAACCTAAAACCAATCCATCTTGCGTTCATTATTCGATATGATGGCAACTTATTTCAAATTTGAGAACGTGTCGGATCGGTTGTGGGGTTGGACTAGATTTTTACGAGCGAGCGAGCAACGGTCACAATTTCCAAGGTATACATATACCATATATTGTCTTGCATATATTTCGTGCTTGTACATAATTTTGTCAGCCATCTCGGACATCACGTTGCACTGTACTATGAGGAAACGGTACTAATTATGTGAAACTATTGGTAAACCGTAAACATTTGTCAGAAGGCATTAGGATAAAGACTTCCGGCTCCTCGGGCTGGTGCGAATATATCAATGTCCGTATGTGCCAAACCGATGGTTTGTGACACACCTTTACGCGTCTCTCGTTCGCTGCGCTCGCACGAAAGCTATAGCCTAACCTAAAACCAATCCATCTTGCGTTCATTATTCGATATGATGGCGACATATTTCAAATTTGCGAACGTGTCGGATCGGTTGTGAGGTTGGACTAGATTTTTTCGAGCGAGCGAGCAACGATCACAATTTCCAACCTATACATACACCTTATATTGCCTTGCATATATGTCGTGTTATTACCTAATTTTGTCAGCCATTTCGGACATCACATTGCATTGTACTATGTGGAAATAGTTCCATTTATGTGAAACTATTCATAAACTGTAAACATGTGTCGGTAGGCAATAGGATAAATGCTTCCGGCTCTTCGGGCTGATGCGAATATTTCAATGTCCGTATGTGCCAAACCGTTGGTTTATGACACACCTATACGCGTCTCTCGCTCGCTGCGCTCGCTCGAAAACTATAGCCTAACCTAAAACCAATCCATCTTGCGTTCATTATTCGATATGATGGCGACATATTTCAAATTTGCGAACGTGTCGGATCGGTTGTGGGGTTGGACTAGATTTTTACGAGCGAGCGGAGCGAGCGAGCAACGGTCACAATTTCCAAGCTATACATATACCATATATTATCTTGCATATATTTCGTGTTTGTACCTAATTTTGTCAGCCATCTCAGACAACACGTTGCACTGTACTATGAGGAAACGGTACTAATTATGTGAAACTATTGGTAAACCGTAAACATTTGTCAGAAGGCATTAGGATAAAGACTTCCGGCTCCTCGGGCTGGTGCGAATATATCAATGTCCGTATGTGCCAAACCGATGGTTTGTGGCACACCTTTACGCGTCTCTCGTTCGCTGCGCTCGCACGAAACCTATAGCCTAACCTAAAACCAATCCATCTTGCGTTCATTATTCGATATGATGGCGACATATCTCAAATTTGCGAACGTGTCGGATCGGTTGTGAGGTTGGACTAGATTTTTTCGAGCGAGCGAGCAACGATCACAATTTCCAACCTATACATACACCTTATATTGCCTTGCATATATGTCGTGTTATTACCTAATTTTGTCAGCCATTTCGGACATCACATTGCATTGTACTATGTGGAAATAGTTCTATTTATGTGAAACTATTCATAAACTGTAAACATGTGTCTGTAGGCAATAGGATAAATACTTCCGGCTTCTCGGGCTGATACGAATATTTCAATGTCCGTATGTGCCAAACCGTTGGTTTGTGACACACCTATACGCGTCTCACGCTCGCTGCGCTCGCTCGAAAACTATAGCCTAACCTAAAACCAATCCATCTTGCGTTCATTATTCGATATGATGGCGACATATTTCAAATTTGCGAACGTGTCGGATCGGTTGCGAGGTTGGACTGGATTTTTACGAGCGAGCGGAGCGAGCGAGCAACGGTCACAATTTCCAAGCTATACATATACCATATATTGTCTTGCATATATTTCGTGCTTGTACCTAATTTTGTCAGCCATTTCGGACATCACGTTGCACTGTACTATGAGGAAATAGTACTATTTATGTGAAACTATTCATAAACTGTAAACATCTGTCGGTAGGCAATAGGATAAATACGTCCGGCTCCTCGGGCTGGTGCGAATATTTCAATGTCCGTATGTGCCAAACCGTTGGTTTATGACACACCTTTACGCGTCTCTCGCTCTCGGCGCTCGCTCGAAAACTATAGCCTAACCTAAAACCAATCCATCTTGCGTTCATTATTCGATATGATGGCGACATATTTCAAATTTGCGAACGTGTCGGATCGGTTGTGAGGTTGGACTAGATTTTTACGAGCGAGCGGAGCGAGCGAGCAACGGTCACAATTTCCAAGCTATACATATACCATATATTGTCTTGCATATATTTCGTGCTTGTACCTAATTTTGTCAGCCATTTCGGACATCACGTTGCACTGTACTATGAGGAAACGGTACTAATTATGTGAAACTATTGGTAAACCGTAAACATTTGTCAGAAGGCAATAGGATAAAGACTTCCGGCTCCTCGGGCTGGTGCGAATATTTCAACGTCCGTATGTGCCAAACCGTTGGTTTGTGACACACCTTTACGCGTCTCTCGTTCGCTGCGCTCGCACGAAAGCTTTAGCCTAACCTAAAACCAATCCATCTTCCGTTCATTATTCGATATGGTGGCGACATATTTCAAATTTGCGAACGTGTCGGATCGGTTGTGAGGTTGGACTAGATTTTTTCGAGCGAGCGAGCAGCGATCACAATTTCCAACCTATACATACACCTTATATTGCCTTGCATATATGTCGTGTTATTACCTAATTTTGTCAGCCATTTCGGACATCACATTGCATTGTACTATGTGGAAATAGTACTATTTATGTGAAACTATTCATAAACTGTAAACATGTGTCGGTAGGCAATAGGATAAAGACTTCCGGCTCCTCGGGCTGGAGCGAATATTTCAACGTCCGTATGTGCCAAACCGTTGGTTTCTGACACACCTTTACGCGTCTCTCGTTCGCAGCGCTCGCTCGAAAACTATAGCCTAACCTAAAACCAATCCATCTTGCGTTCATTATTCGATATGATGGCGACATATTTCAAATTTGCGAACGTGTCGGATCGGTTGTGAGGTTGGACTAGATTTTTTCGAGCGAGCGAGCAGCGATCACAATTTCCAACCTATACATACACCTTATATTGCCTTGCATATATGTCGTGTTATTACCTAATTTTGTCAGCCATTTCGGACATCACATTGCATTGTACTATGTGGAAATAGTACTATTTATGTGAAACTATTCATTAACTGTAAACATGTGTCGGTAGGCAATAGGATAAATACTTCCGGCTCCTCGGGCTGATGCGAATATTTCAATGTCCGTATGTGCCAAACCGTTGGTTTATGACACACCTATAAGCGTCTCTCGCTCGCTGCGCTCGCTCGAAAACTATAGCCTAACCTAAAACCAATCCATCTTGCGTTCATTATTCGATATGATGGCGACTTATTTCAAATTTGCGAACGTGTCGGATCGGTTGTGGGGTTGGACTAGATTTTTACGAGCGAGCGAGCAACGGTCACAGTTTCTAAGCTATACATATACCATATATTGTCTTGCATATATTTCGTGCTTGTACCTAATTTTGTCAGCCATTTCGGACATCACGTTGCACTGTACTATGAGGAAACGGTACTAATTATGTGAAACTATTGGTAAACCGTAAACATTTGTCAGAAGGCAATAGGATAAAGACTTCCGGCTCCTCGGGCTGGTGCGAATATTTCAACGTCCGTATGTGCCAAACCGTTGGTTTGTGACACACCTTTACGCGTCTCTCGTTCGCTGCGCTCGCACGAAAGCTTTAGCCTAACCTAAAACCAATCCATCTTCCGTTCATTATTCGATATGGTGGCGACATATTTCAAATTTGCGAACGTGCCGGATCGATTGTGAGGTTGGACTAGATTTTTTCGAGCGAGCGAGCAGCGATCACAATTTCCAACCTATACATACACCTTATATTGCCTTGCATATATGTCGCGTTATTACCTAATTTTGTCAGCCATTTCGGACATCATATTGCATTGTACTATGAGGAAATAGTACTATTTACGTGAAACTATTCATAAACTGTAAACATGTGTCGGTAGGCAATAGGATAAATACTTCCGGCTCCTCGGGCTGCTGCGAATATATCAATGTCCGTATGTGCCAAACCGATGGTTTGTGACACACCTTTACGCGTCTCTCGTTCGCAGCGCTCGCTCGATAACTATAGCCTAACCTAAAACCAATCCATCTTGCGTTCATTATTCGATATGATGGCGACTTATTTCAAATTTGCGAACGTGTCGGATCGGTTGTGGGGTTGGACTAGATTTTTACGAGCGAGCGAGCAACGGTCACAATTTCCAAGCTATACATATACCATATATTGTCTTGCATATATTTCGTGCTTGTACCTAATTTTGTCAGCCATTTCGGACATCACGTTGCACTGTACTATTAGGAAACGGTACTAATTATGTGAAACTATTGGTAAACCGTAAACATTTGTCAGAAGGCATTAGGATAAAGACTTCCGGCTCCTCGGGCTGGTGCGAATATATCAATGTCCGTATGTGCCAAACCGATGGTTTGTGACACACCTTTACGCGTCTCTCGTTCGCTGCGCTCGCACGAAAGCTATAGCCTAACCTAAAACCAATCCATCTTGCGTTCATTATTCGATATGATGGCGACATATTTCAAATTTGCGAACGTGTCGGATCGGTTGTGAGGTTGGACTAGATTTTTTCGAGCGAGCGAGCAATGATCACAATTTCCAACCTATACATACACCTTATATTGCCTTGCATATATGTCGTGTTATTACCTAATTTTGTCAGCCATTTCGGACATCACATTGCATTGTACTATGTGGAAATAGTTCCATTTATGTGAAACTATTCATAAACTGTAAACATGTGTCTGTAGGCAATAGGATAAATACTTCCGGCTTCTCGGGCTGATGCGAATATTTCAATGGCCGTATGTGCCAAACCGTTGGTTTGTGACACACCTATACGCGTCTCACGCTCGCTGCGCTCGCTCGAAAACTATAGCCTAACCTAAAACCAATCCATCTTGCGTTCATTATTCGATATGATGGCGACATATTTCAAATTTGCGAACGTGTCGGATCGGTTGTGAGGTTGGACTAGATTTTTACGAGCGAGCGGAGCGAGCGAGCAACGGTCACAATTTCCAAGCTATACATATACCATATATTGTCTTGCATATATTTCGTGCTTGTACCTAATTTTGTCAGCCATTTCGGACATCACGTTGCACTGTACTATGAGGAAACGGTACTAATTATGTGAAACTATTGGTAAACCGTAAACATTTGTCAGAAGGCAATAGGATAAAGACTTCCGGCTCCTCGGGCTGGTGCGAATATTTCAACGTCCGTATGTGCCAAACCGTTGGTTTGTGACACACCCTTACGCGTCTCTCGTTCGCTGCGCTCGCACGAAAGCTTTAGCCTAACCTAAAACCAATCCATCTTCCGTTCATTATTCGATATGGTGGCGACATATTTCAAATTTGCGAACGTGTCGGATCGGTTGTGAGGTTGGACTAGATTTTTACGAGCAAGCGGAGCGAGCGAGCAACGGTCACAATTTCCAAGCTATACATATACCATATATTGTCTTGCATATATTTCGTGCTTGTACCTAATTTTGTCAGCCATTTCGGACATCACGTTGCACTGTACTATGAGGAAACGGTACTAATTATGTGAAACTATTGGTAAACCGTAAACATTTGTCAGAAGGCAATAGGATAAAGACTTCCGGCTCCTCGGGCTGGTGCGAATATTTCAACGTCCGTATGTGCCAAACCGTTGGTTTGTGACACACCTTTACGCGTCTCTCGTTCGCTGCGCTCGCACGAAAGCTTTAGCCTAACCTAAAACCAATCCATCTTCCGTTCATTATTCGATATGGTGGCGACATATTTCAAATTTGCGAACGTGCCGGATCGGTTGTGAGGTTGGACTAGATTTTTTCGAGCGAGCGGTGCGAGCGAGCAACGATCATAATTTCCAACCTATACATTCACCTTATATTGCCTTGCATATATGTCGTGTTATTACCTAATTTTGTCAGCCATTTCGGACATCACATTGCATTGTACTATGTGGAAATAGTACTATTTATGTGAAACTATTCATAAACTGTAAACATGTGTCGGTAGGCAATAGGATAAATACTTCCGGCTCCTCGGGCTGGTGCGAACATTTCAATGTCCATATGTGCCAAACCGTTGGTTTATGACACACCTATACGCGTCTCTCGCTCGCTGCGCTCGCTCGAAAACTATAGCCTAACCTAAAACCAATCCATCTTGCGTTCATTATTCGATATGATGGCGACATATTTCAAATTTGCGAACGTGTGGGGTCGGTTGCGAGGTAGGACTAGAGTTTTTCGAGCGAGCGGAGCGAGCGAGCAACGGTCACAATTTCCAAGCTATACATATATCTTATATTGCCTTCCATATATTTCGTGTTATTACCTAATTTTGTCAGCCATTTCGGACATCACATTGCACTGTACTATGAGGAAATAGTACTATTTATGTGAAAGTATTCATAATCTGTAAACATGTGTCGGTAGGCAATAGGATAAATACTTCCGGCTCCTCGGGCTGGTGCGAATATTTCAATGACCGTATGTGCCAAACCGTTGGTTTATGACACACCTATACGCGTCTCTCGCTCGCTGCGCTCGCTCGAAAACTATAGCCTAACCTAAAACCAATCCATCTTGCGTTCATTATTCGATATGATGGCGACATATTTCAAATTTGCGAACGTGTGGGGTCGGTTGTGAGGTAGGACTAGAGTTTTTCGAGCGAGCGGAACGAGCGAGCAACGGTCACAATTTCCAAGCTATACATATATCTTATATTGCCTTCCATATATTTCGTGTTATTACCTAATTTTGTCAGCCATTTCGGATATCACATTGCACTGTACTATGAGGAAATAGTACTATTTATGTGAAACTATTCATAAACTGTAAACATGTGTCGGTAGGCAATAGGATAAATACTTCCGGCTCATCGGGCTGGTGCGAATATTTCAATGTCCGTATGTGCCAAACCGTTGGATTATGACACACCTATACGCGTCTCACGCTCGCTGCGCTCGCACGACAGCTATAGCCTAACCTAAAACCAATCCATCTTCCGTTCATTATTCGATATGGTGGCGACATATTTCAAATTCGCGAACGTGTGGGATCGGTTGTGAGGTTGGACTAGATTTTTACGAGCGAGCGGAGCGAGCGAGCAACGGTCACAATTTCCAAGCTATACATATACCTTATATTGCCATCCATATATTTCGTGTTATCACCTAATTTTGTCAGCCATTTCGGAAATCACATTGCACTGTACTATGAGGAAATAGTACTATTTATGTGAAACTATTCATAAACTGTAAACATGTGTCGGTAGGCTATAGGATAAATACTTCCGGCTCCTCGGGCTGGTGCGAATATTTCAATGTCCGTATGTGCCAAACCGTTGGTTTATGACACACCTATACGCGTCTCTCGCTCGCTGCGCTCGCTCGAAAACTATAGCCTAACCTAAAACCAATCCATCTTGCGTTCATTATTCGATATGATGGCGACACATTTCAAATTTGCGAACGTGTCGGATCGGTTGTGGGGTTGGACTAGATTTTTACGAGCGAGCGGAGCGAGCGAGCAACGGTCACAATTTCCAAGCTATACATATACCATATATTGTCTTGCATATATTTCGTGCTTGTACCTAATTTTGTCAGCCATTTCGGACATCACGTTGCACTGTACTATTAGGAAACGGTACTAATTATGTGAAACTATTGGTAAACCGTAAACATTTGTCAGAAGGCAATAGGATAAAGACTTCCGGCTCCTCGGGCTGGTGCGAATATATCAATGTCCGTATGTGCCAAACCGATGGTTTGTGACACACTTTTACGCGTCTCTCGTTCGCTGCGCTCGCACGAAAGCTATAGCCTAACCTAAAACCAATCCATCTTCCGTTCATTATTCGATATGGTGGCGACATATTTCAAATTTGCGAACGTGTCGGATCGGTTGTGGGGTTGGACTAGATTGTTACGAGCGAGCGGAGCGAGCGAGCAACGGTCACAATTTCCAAGCTATACATATACCATATATTGTCTTGCATATATTTCGTGCTTGTACCTAATTTTGTCAGCCATTTCGGACATCACGTTGCACTGTACTATGAGGAAACGGTACTAATTATGTGAAACTATTGGTAAACCGTAAACATTTGTCAGAAGGCAATAGGATAAGGACTTCCGGCTCCTCGGGCTGGTGCGGATATATCAATGTCCGTATGTGCCAAACCGATGGTTTGTGACACACCTTTACGCGTCTCTCGTTCGCTGCGCTCGCACGAATGCTATAGCCTAACCTAAAACCAATCCATCTTCCGTTCATTATTCGATATGGTGGCGACATATTTCAAATTCGCGAACGTGTGGGATCGGTTGTGAGGTTGGACTAGATTTTTACGAGCGAGCGGAGCGAGCGAGCAACGGTCACAATTTCCAAGCTATACATATACCTTATATTGCCTTCCATATATTTCGTGTTATCACCTAATTTTGTCAGCCATTTCGGACATCACATTGCACTGTACTATGAGGAAATAGTACTATTTATGTGAAACTATTCATAAACTGTAAACATGTGTCGGTAGGCTATAGGATAAATACTTCCGGCTCCTCGGGCTGGTGCGAATATTTCAATGTCCGTATGTGCCAAACCGTTGGTTTGTGACACACCCTTACGCGTCTCTCGTTCGCTGCGCTCGCACGAAAGCTTTAGCCTAACCTAAAACCAATCCATCTTCCGTTCATTATTCGATATGGTGGCGACATATTTCAAATTTGCGAACGTGTCGGATCGGTTGTGAGGTTGGACTAGATTTTTACGAGCAAGCGGAGCGAGCGAGCAACGGTCACAATTTCCAAGCTATACATATACCATATATTGTCTTGCATATATTTCGTGCTTGTACCTAATTTTGTCAGCCATTTCGGACATCACGTTGCACTGTACTATGAGGAAACGGTACTAATTATGTGAAACTATTGGTAAACCGTAAACATTTGTCAGAAGGCAATAGGATAAAGACTTCCGGCTCCTCGGGCTGGTGCGAATATTTCAACGTCCGTATGTGCCAAACCGTTGGTTTGTGACACACCTTTACGCGTCTCTCGTTCGCTGCGCTCGCACGAAAGCTTTAGCCTAACCTAAAACCAATCCATCTTCCGTTCATTATTCGATATGGTGGCGACATATTTCAAATTTGCGAACGTGCCGGATCGGTTGTGAGGTTGGACTAGATTTTTTCGAGCGAGCGGAGCGAGCGAGCAACGATCATAATTTCCAACCTATACATTCACCTTATATTGCCTTGCATATATGTCGTGTTATTACCTAATTTTGTCAGCCATTTCGGACATCACATTGCATTGTACTATGTGGAAATAGTACTATTTATGTGAAACTATTCATAAACTGTAAACATGTGTCGGTAGGCAATAGGATAAATACTTCCGGCTCCTCGGGCTGGTGCGAACATTTCAATGTCGATATGTGCCAAACCGTTGGTTTATGACACACCTATACGCGTCTCTCGCTCGCTGCGCTCGCTCGAAAACTATAGCCTAACCTAAAACCAATCCATCTTGCGTTCATTATTCGATATGATGGCGACATATTTCAAATTTGCGAACGTGTGGGGTCGGTTGCGAGGTAGGACTAGAGTTTTTCGAGCGAGCGGAGCGAGCGAGCAACGGTCACAATTTCCAAGCTATACATATATCTTATATTGCCTTCCATATATTTCGTGTTATTACCTAATTTTGTCAGCCATTTCGGACATCACATTGCACTGTACTATGAGGAAAGAGTACTATTTATGTGAAACTATTCATAAACTGTAAACATGTGTCGGTAGGCAATAGGATAAATACTTCCGGCTCATCGGGCTGGTGCGAATATTTCAATGTCCGTATGTGCCAAACCGTTGGATTATGACACACCTATACGCGTCTCACGCTCGCTGCGCTCGCACGACAGCTATAGCCTAACCTAAAACCAATCCATCTTGCGTTCATTATTCGATATGATGGCGACACATTTCAAATTTGCGAACGTGTCGGATCGGTTGTGGGGTTGGACTAGATTTTTACGAGCGAGCGGAGCGAGCGAGCAACGGTCACAATTTCCAAGCTATAGATATACCATATATTGTCTTGCATATATTTCGTGCTTGTACCTAATTTTGTCAGCCATTTCGGACATCACGTTGCACTGTACTATTAGGAAACGGTACTAATTATGTGAAACTATTGGTAAACCGTAAACATTTGTCAGAAGGCAATAGGATAAAGACTTCCGGCTCCTCGGGCTGGTGCGAATATATCAATGTCCGTATGTGCCAAACCGATGGTTTGTGACACAGCTTTACGCGTCTCTCGTTCGCTGCGCTCGAACGAAAGCTGTAGCCTAACCTAAAACCAATCCATCTTCCGTTCATTATTCGATATGGTGGCGACATATTTCAAATTTGCGAACGTGTGGGATCGGTTGTGAGGTTGGACTAGATTTTTACGAGCGAGCGGAGCGAGCGAGCAACGGTCAAAATTTCCAAGCTATACATATACCTTATATTGCCTTCCATATATTTCGTGTTATTACCTAATTTTGTCAGCCATTTCGGACATCACATTGCACTGTACTATGAGGAAATAGTACTATTTCTGTGAAACTATTCATAAACTGTAAACATGTGTCGGTAGGCAATAGGATAAATACTTCCGGCTCCTCGGGCTGGTGCGAATATTTCAATGTCCGTATGTGCCAAACCGTTGGTTTATGACACACCTATACGCGTCTTTCGCTCGCTGCGCTCGCTCGAAGACTATAGCCTAACCTAAAACCAATCCATCTTGCGTTAATTATTCGATATGATGGCGACATATTTCAAATTTGCGAACGTGTCGGTTCGGTTGTGGGGTTGGACTAGATTTTTACGAGCGAGCGGAGCGAGCGAGCAACGGTCACAATTTCCAAGCTATACATATACCATATATTGTCTTGCATATATTTCGTGCTTGTACCTAATTTTGTCAGCCATTTCGGACATCACGTTGCACTGTACTATGAGGACACGGTACTAATTATGTGAAACTATTGGTAAACCGTAAACATTTGTCAGAAGGCAATAGGATAAAGACTTCCGGCTCCTCGGGCTGGTGCGAATATTTCAATGTCCGTATGTGCCAAACCGTTGGTTTATGACACACCTTTACGCGTCTCTCGCTCGCGGCGCTCGCTCGAAAACTATAGCCTAACCTAAAACCAATCCATCTTGCGTTCATTATTCGATATGATGGCGACATATTTCAAATTTGCGAACGTGTCGGATCGGTTGTGAGGTTGGACTAGATTTTTACGAGCGAGCGGAGCGAGCGAGCAACGGTCACAATTTCCAAGCTGTACATATACCATATATTGTCTTGCATATATTTCGTGCTTGTACCTAATTTTGTCAGCCATTTCGGACATCACGTTGCACTGTACTATGAGGAAGCGGTACTAATTATGTGAAACTATTGGTAAACCGTAAACATTTGTCAGAGGGCAATAGGATAAAGACTTCCGGCTCCTCGGGCTGGTGCGAATATATCAATGTCCGTATGTGCCAAACCGATGGTTTGTGACACACCTTTACGCGTCCCTCGTTCGCTGCGCTCGCACGAAAGCTATAGCCTAACCTAAAACCAATCCATCTTCCGTTCATTATTCGATATGGTGGCGACATATTTCAAATTTGCGAACGTGTGGGATCGGTTGTGAGGTTGGACTAGATTTTTACGAGCGAGCGGAGCGAGCGAGCAACGGTCACAATTTCCAAGCTATAGATATACCATATATTGTCTTGCATATATTTCGTGCTTGTACCTAATTTTGTCAGCCATTTCGGACATCACATTGCACTGTACTATGAGGAAATAGTACTATTTATGTGAAACTGTTCATAAACTGTAAACATGTGTCGGTAGGCAATAGGATAAATACTTCCGGCTCCTCGGGCTGGTGCGAATATTTCAATGTCCGTATGTGCCAAACCGTTGGTTTGTGACACACCTTCACGCGTCTCTCGTTCGCTGCGCTCGCACGAAAGCTATAGCCTAACCTAAAACCAATCCATCTTCTGTTCATTATTCGATATGGTGGCGACATATTTCAAATTTGCGAACGTGTGGGATCGGTTGTGAGGTTGGACTAGATTTTTACGAGCGAGCGGAGCGAGCGAGCAACGGTCACAATTTCCAAGCTATACATATACCTTATATTGCCTTCCATATATTTCGTGTTATTACCTAATTTTGTCAGCCATTTCGGACATCACATTGGACTGTACTATGAGGAAATAGTACTATTTATGTGAAACTATTCATAAACTGTAAACATGTGTCGGTAGGCAATAGGATAAATACTTCCGGCTCCTCGGGCTGGTGCGAATATTTCAATGTCCGTATGTGCCAAACCGTTGGTTTATGACACACCTTTACGCGTCTCTCGCTCGCGGCGCTCGCTCGAAAACTATAGCCTAACCTAAAACCAATCCATCTTGCGTTCATTATTCGATATGATGGCGACATATTTCAAATTTGCGAACGTGTCGGATCGGTTGT
Source organism: Bombus affinis (assembly GCF_024516045.1). Lineage (NCBI taxonomy): Eukaryota > Metazoa > Arthropoda > Insecta > Hymenoptera > Apidae > Bombus > Bombus affinis. The sequence goes on along the minus strand of NW_026108952.1, from coordinate 155,647 downwards.
GAGGTTGGACTAGATTTTTACGAGCGAGCGGAGCGAGCGAGCAACGGTCACAATTTCCAAGCTGTACATATACCATATATTGTCTTGCATATATTTCGTGCTTGTACCTAATTTTGTCAGCCATTTCGGACATCACGTTGCACTGTACTATGAGGAAACGGTACTAATTATGTGAAACTATTGGTAAACCGTAAACATTTGTCAGAGGGCAATAGGATAAAGACTTCCGGCTCCTCGGGCTGGTGCGAATATATCAATGTCCGTATGTGCCAAACCGATGGTTTGTGACACACCTTTACGCGTCCCTCGTTCGCTGCGCTCGCACGAAAGCTATAGCCTAACCTAAAACCAATCCATCTTCCGTTCATTATTCGATATGGTGGCGACATATTTCAAATTTGCGAACGTGTGGGATCGGTTGTGAGGTTGGACTAGATTTTTACGAGCGAGCGGAGCGAGCGAGCAACGGTCACAATTTCCAAGCTATACATATACCTTATATTGCCTTCCATATATTTCGTGTTATTACCTAATTTTGTCAGCCATTTCGGACATCACATTGCACTGTACTATGAGGAAATAGTACTATTTATGTGAAACTATTCATAAACTGTAAACATGTGTCGGTAGGCAATAGGATAAATACTTCCGGCTCCTCGGGCTGGTGCGAATATTTCAATGTCCGTATGTGCCAAACCGTTGGTTTATGACACACCTTTTCGCGTCTCTCGCTCGCGGCGGTCGCTCGAAAACTATAGCCTAACCTAAAACCAATCCATCTTGCGTTCATTATTCGATATGGTGGCGACATATTTCAAATTTGCGAACGTGACGGAGCGGTTGTGAGGTTGGACTAGATTTTTACGAGCGAGCGGAGCGAGCGAGCAACGGTCACAATTTCCAAGCTATACATATACCATATATTGTCTTGCATAGTTTTCGCGCTAGTACCTAATTTTTTCTGCCATTTCGGACATCACGTTGCACTGTACTATGAGGAAACGGTACTAATTATGTGAAACTGTTGGTAAACCGTAAACATTTGTCAGAAGGCAATAGGATAAAGACTTCCGGCTCCTCGGGCTGGTGCGAATATTTCAATGTCCGTATGTGCCAAACCGTTGGTTTATGACACACCTTTACGCGTCTCTCGCTCGCGGCGCTCGCTCGAAAACTATAGCCTAACCTAAAACCAATCCATCTTGCGTTCATTATTCGATATGATGGCGACATATTTCAAATTTGCGAACGTGTCGGATCGGTTGTGAGGTTGGAGTAGATTTTTACGAGCGAGCGGAGCGAGCGAGCAACGGTCACAATTTCCAAGCTGTACATATACCATATATTGTCTTGCATATATTTCGTGCTTGTACCTAATTTTGTCAGCCATTTCGGACATCACGTTGCACTGTACTATGAGGAAACGGTACTAATTATGTGAAACTATTGGTAAACCGTAAACATTTGTCAGAAGGCAATAGGATAAAGACGTCCGGCTCCTCGGGCTGGTGCGAATATTTCAATGTCCGTATGTGCCAAATTGTTGGTTTATGACACACCTATACGCGTCTCTCGCTCGCTGCGCTCGCTCGAAAACTATAGCCTAACCTAAAACCAATCCATCTTGCGTTCATTATTCGATATGATGGCGACATATTTCAAATTTGCGAACGTGTCGGATCGGTTGTGAGGTTGGACTAGATTTTTACGAGCGAGCGGAGCGAGCGAGCAACGGTCACAATTTCCAAGCTATACATCTACCATATATTGCCTGGCATATATTTCGTGTTATTACCTCATTTTGTCAGCCATATCGGACATCACATTGCACTGTACTATGAGGAAATAGTACTATTTATGTGAAACTATTCATAATCTGTAAACATGTGTCGGTAGGCAATAGGATAAAGACTTCCGGCTCCTCGGGCTGGTGCGAATATTTCAATGTCCGTATGTGCCAAACCGTTGGTTTGTGACACACCTTTACGCGTCCCTCGTTCGCTGCGCTCGCACGAAAGCTATAGCCTAACCTAAAACCAATCCATCTTCCGTTCATTATTCGATATGGTGGCGACATATTTCAAATTTGCGAACGTGTCGGATCGGTTGTGAGGTTGGACTAGATTTTTACGAGCGAGCGGAGCGAGCGAGCAACGGTCACAATTTCCAAGCTATACATATACCTTATATTGCCTTCCATATATTTCGTGTTATTACCTAATTTTGTCAGCCATTTCGGACATCACATTGCACTGTACTATGAGGAAACGGTACTAATTATGTGAAACTATTGGTAAACCGTAAACATTTGTCAGAAGGCAATAGGATAAAGACTTCCGGCTCCTCGGGCTGGTGCGAATATATCAATGTCCGTATGTGCCAAACCGATGGTTTGTGACACACCTTTACGCGTCCCTCGTTCGCTGCGCTCGCAGGAAAGCTATAGCCTAACCTAAAACCAATCCATCTTCCGTTCATTATTCGATATGGTGGCGACATATTTCAAATTTGCGAACGTGTGGGATCGGTTGTGAGGTTGGACTAGATTTTTACGAGCGAGCGGAGCGAGCGAGCAACGGTCACAATTTCCAAGCTATACATATACCTTATATTGCCTTCCATATATTTCGTGTTATTACCTAATTTTGTCAGCCATTTCGGACATCACATTGGACTGTACTATGAGGAAATAGTACCATTTATGTGAAACTATTCATAAACTGTAAACATGTGTCGGTAGGCAATAGGATAAATACTTCCGGCTCCTCGGGCTGGTGCGAATATTTCAATGTCCGTATGTGCCAAACCGTTGGTTTATGACACACCTTTACGCGTCTCTCGCTCGCGGCGCACGCTCGAAAACTATAGCCTAACCTAAAACCAATCCATCTTGCGTTCATTATTCGATATGATGGCGACATATTTCAAATTTGCGAACGTGTCGGATCGGTTGTGAGGTTGGACTAGATTTTTACGAGCGAGCGGAGCGAGCGAGCAACGATCACCATTTCCAACCTATACATACACCTTATATTGCCTTGCATATATGTCGTGTTATTTCCTAATTTTGTCAGCCATTTCGGACATCACATTGCATTGTACTATTTGGAAATAGTACTATTTATGTGAAACTATTCATAAACTGTATACATTTGTCAGTAGGCAATAGGATAAAGACTTCCGGCTCCCCGGGCTGGTGCGAATGTTTCAATGTCTGTATGTGCCAAACCGTTGGTATATGACACTCATTTACGCGTCGCTCGCTCGCTGCGCTCGCTCGAAGACTATAGCCTAACCTAAAACCAATCCATCTTGCGTTCATTATTCGATATGGTGGCGACATATTTCAAATTTGCGAACGTGACGGATCGGTTGTGAGGTTGGAATAGATTTTTACGAGCGAGCGGAGCGAGCGAGCAACGGTCACAATTTCCAAGCTATACATATACCATATATTGCCTTGCATAGTTTTCGTGCTAGCAACTAGTTTTGTCTGCCATTTCGGACATCACATTGCACTGTACTATGAGGAAACGGTACTAATTATGTGAAACTGTTGGTAAACCGTAAACATTTGTCAAAAGGCAATAGGATAAAGACTTTCGGCTCCTCGGGCTGGTGTGAATATTTCAATGTCCGTATGTACCAAACCGTTGGTTTGTGACACACCTTTACGCGTCTCTCGTTCGCTGCGCTCGCACGAAAGCTATAGCCTAACCTAAAACCAATCCATCTTCCGTTCATTATTCGATATGGTGGCGACATATTTCAAATTTGCGAACGTGTGGGATCGGTTGTGAGGTTGGACTAGATTTTTACGAGCGAGCGGAGCGAGCGAGCAACGGTCACAATTTCCAAGCTATACATATACCTTATATTGCCTTCCATATATTTCGTGTTATTACCTAATTTTGTCAGCCATTTCGGACATCACATTGCACTGTACTATGAGGAAATAGTACTATTTATGTGAAACTATTCATAATCTGTAAACATGTGTCGGTAGGCAATAGGATAAATACTTCCGGCTCCTCGGGCTGGTGCGAATATTTCAATGTCCGTATGTGCCAAACCGTTAGTTTATGACACACCTTTACGCGTCTCTCGCTCGCGGCGCTCGCTCGAAAACTATAGCCTAACCTAAAACCAATCCATCTTCCGTTCATTATTCGATATGATGGCGACACATTTCAAATTTGCGAACGTGTCGGATCGGTTGTGAGCTTGGACTAGATTTTTACGAGCGAGCGGAGCGAGCGAGCAACGGTCACAATTTCCAAGCTATACATATACCATATATTGTCTTGCATATATTTCGTGCTTGTACCTAATTTTGTCAGCCTTTTCGGACATCACGTTGCACTGTACTATGAGGAAACGGTACTAATTATGTGAAACTATTGGTAAACCGTAAACATTTGTCAGAAGGCAAGAGGATAAAGACTTCCGGCTCCTCGGGCTGGTGCGAATATTTCAATGTCCGTATGTGCCAAACCGTTGGTTTGTGACACACCTTTACGCGTCTCTCGCTCGCTGCGCTCGCACGAAAGCTACAGCCTAACCTAAAACCAATCCATCTTCCGTTCATTATTCGATATGGTGGCGACATATTTCAAATTTGCGAACGTGTCGGATCGGTTGTGAGGTAGGACTAGATTTTTACGAGCGAGCGGAGCGAGCGAGCAACGGTCACAATTTCCAAGCTATACATATACCATATATTGCCTGGCATATATTTCGTGTTATTACCTAATTTTGTCAGCCATTTCGGACATCACATTGCACTGCACTATGTGGAAGTAGTACTATTTATGTGAAACTATTCATAAACTGTAAACATGTGTCGGTAGGCAATAGGATAAATACTTCCGGCTCCTCGGGCTGGTGCGAATATTTCGATGTCCGTATGTGCCAAACCGTTGGTTTGAGACACACATTTACGCGTCGCTCGCTCGCTGCGCTCGCTCGAAAACTATAGCCTAACCTAAAACCAATCCATCTTCCGTCATTCTTCGATATGGTGGCGACATATTTCAAATTTGCGAACGTGACGGATCGGTTGTGAGGTTGGACTAGATTTGTGCGAGCGAGCGGAGCGAGCGAGCAACGGTCACAATTTCCAAGCTATACATATACCATATATCGTCTTGCATATATTTCGTGCTTGTACCTAATTTTGTCAGCCATTTCGGACATCACGTTGCACTGTACTATGAGGAAACGGTACTAATTATGTGAAACTATTGGTAAACCGTAAACATTTGTCAGAAGGCAATAGGATAAAGACTTCCGGCTCCTCGGGCTGGTGCGAATATATCAATGTCCGTATGTGCCAAACCGTTGGTTTCTGACACACCTATACGCGTCTCTCGCTCGCTGCGCTCGCTCGAAAACTATAGCCTAACCGAAAACCAATCCATCTTGCGTTCATTATTCGATATGATGGCGACATATTTCAAATTTGCGAACGTGTCGGATCGGTTGTGGGGTTGGACTAGATTTTTACGAGCGAGCGGAGCGAGCGAGCGGAGCGAGCGAGCAACGGTCACGATTTCCAAGCTATACTTATACCATATATTGCCTGGCATATATTTCGTGTTATTACCTAATTTTGTCAGCCATTTCGGACATCACATTGGACTGCACTATGTGGAAGTAGTACTATTTATGTGAAACTATTCATAAATTGTAAACATGTGTCGGTAGGCAATAGGATAAATACTTCCGGCTCCTCGGGCTGGTGCGAATATTTCAATGTCCGTATGTGCCAAACCGTTGGTTTGAGACACACATTTACGCGTCGCTCGCTCGCTGCGCTCGCTCGAAAACTATAGCCTAACCTAAAACCAATCCATCTTCCGTCATTCTTCGATGTGGTGGCGACATATTTCATATTTGCGAACGTGACGGATCGGTTGTGAGGTTGGACTAGATTTTTACGAGCGAGCGGAGCGAGCGAGCAACGGACACCATTTCCAAGCTATACATATACCATATATTGTCTTGCATATATTTCGTGCTTGTACCTAATTTTGTCAGCCATTTCGGACATCACGTTGCACTGTACTATGAGGAAACGGTACTAATTATGTGAAACTATTGGTAAACCGTAAACATTTGTCAGAAGGCAATAGGATAAAGACATCTGGCTCCTCGGGCTGGTGCGAATATATCAATGTCCGTATGTGCCAAACCGATGGTTTGTGACACACCTTTGCGCGTCTCTCGTTCGCTGCGCTCGCACGAAAGCTATAGCCTAACCTAAAACCAATCCATCTTCCGTTCATTATTCGATATGGTGGCGACATATTTCAAATTTGCGAACGTGTGGGATCGGTTGTGATGTTGGACTAGATTTTTACGAGCGAGCGGAGCGAGCGAGCAACGGTCACAATTTCCAAGCTATACATATAACTTATATTGCCTTCCATATATTTCGTGTTATTACCTAATTTTGTCAGCCATTTCGGACATCACCTTGCACTGTACTATGAGGAAGTAGTACTATTTATGTGAAACTATTCATAAACTGTAAACATGTGTCGGTAGGCAATAGGATAAATACTTCCAGCTCCTCGGGCTGGTGCGAATATTTCAATGTCCGTATGTGCCAAACCGTTGGTTTATGACACACCTATACGCGTCTCTCGCTCGCTGCGCTCGCTCGAAAACTATAGCCTAACCTAAAACCAATCCATCTTGCGTTCATTATTCGATATGATGGCGACATATTTCAAATTTGCGAACGTATCGGATCGGTTGTGGGGTTGGACTAGATTTTTACGAGCGAGCTGAGCGAGCGAGCGGAGCGAGCGAGCAACGGTCACGATTTCCAAGCTATACTTATACCATATATTGCCTGGCATATATTTCGTGTTATTACCTAATTTTGTCAGCCATTTCGGACATCACATTGGACTGCACTATGTGGAAGTAGTACTATTTATGTGAAACTATTCATAAACTGTAAACATGTGTCGGTAGGCAATAGGATAAATACTTCCGTCTCCTCGGGCTGGTGCGAATATTTCAATGTCCGTATGTGCCAAACCGTTGGTTTGAGACACACATTTACGCGTCGCTCGCTCGCTGCGCTCGCTCGAAAACTATAGCCTAACCTAAAACCAATCCATCTTCCGTCATTCTTCGATATGGTGGCGACATATTTCATATTTGCGAACGTGACGGATCGGTTGTGAGGTTGGACTAGATTTGTGCGAGCGAGCGGAGCGAGCGAGCAACGGTCACAATTTCCAAGCTATACATATACCATATATTGTCTTGCATATATTTCGTGCTTGTACCTAATTTTGTCAGCCATTTCGGACATCACGTTGCACTGTACTATGAGGAAACGGTACTAATTATATGAAACTATTGGTAAACCGTAAACATTTGTCAGAAGGCAATAGGATAAAGACTTTCGGCTCCTCGAGCTGGTGCGAATATTTCAATGTCCGTATGTGCCAAACCGTTGGTTTGTGACACACCTTTACGCGTCTCTCGTTCGCTGCGCTCGCACGAAAGCTATAGCCTAACCTAAAACCAATCCATCTTCCGTTCATTATTCGATATGGTGGCGACATATTTCAAATTTGCGAACGTGACGGATCGGTTGTGAGGTTGGACTAGATTTTTACGAGCGAGCGGAGCGAGCGAGCAACGGTCACAATTTCCAAGCTATACATATACCATATACTGTCTTGCATATATTTCGTGCTTGTACCTAATTTTGTCAGCCATTTCGGACATCACGTTGCACTGTACTATGAGGAAACGGTACTAATTATGTGAAACTATTGGTAAACCGTAAACATTTGTCAGAAGGCAATAGGATAAAGACTTACGGCTCCTCGGGCTGGTGCGAATATATCAATGTCCGTATGTGCCAAACCGATGGTTTGTGACACACCTTTACGCGTCTCTCGTTCGCTGCGCTCGCACGAAAGCTATAGCCTAACCTAAAACCAATCCATCTTGCGTTCATTATTCGATATGATGGCGACATATTTCAAATTTGCGAACGTGTCGGATCGGTTGTGGGGTTGGACTAGATTTTTACGAGCGAGCGGAGCGAGCGAGCAACGGTCACAATTTCCAAGCTATACATATACCATATATTGTCTTGCATATATTTCGTGCTTGTACCTAATTTTGTCAGCCATTTCGGACATCACGTTGCACTGTACTATGAGGAAACGGTACTAATTATGTGAAACTATTGGTAGACCGTAAACATTTGTCAGAAGGCAATAGGATAAAGACTTCCGGCTCCTCGGGCTGGTGCGAATATATCAATGTCCGTATGTGCCAAACCGATGGTTTGAGACACACATTTACGCGTCGCTCGCTCGCTGCGCTCGCTCGAAAACTATAGCCTAACCTAAAACCAATCCATCTTCCGTCATTCTTCGATATGGTGGCGACATATTTCAAATTTGCGAACGTGTGGGATCGGTTGTGAGGTTGGACCAGATTTTTACGAGCGAGCGGAGCGAGCGTGCAACGGTCACAATTTCCAAGCTATACATATACCATATATTGCCTTGCATAGTTTTCGTGCTAGTACCTAATTTTGTCTGCCATTTCGGACATCACATTGCACTGTACTATGAGGAAACGGTACTAATTATGTGAAACTGTTGGTAAACCGTAAACATTTGTCAGAAGGCAATAGGATAAAGACTTTCGGCTCCTCGAGCTGGTGCGAATATTTCGATGTCCGTATGTGCCAAACCGTTGGTTTGAGACACACATTTACGCGTCGCTCGATCGCTGCGCTCGCTCGAAAACTATAGCCTAACCTAAAACCAATCCATCTTCCGTTCATTATTCGATATGGTGGCGACATATTTCAAATTTGCGAACGTGTCGGATCGGTTGTGAGGTTGGACTAGATTTTTACGAGCGAGCGGAGCGAGCGAGCAACGGTCACAATTTCCAAGCTATACATATACCATATATTGCCTGGCATATATTTCGTGTTATTACCTAATTTTGTCAGCCATTTCGGACATCACATTGCACTGCACTATGTGGAAGTAGTACTATTTATGTGAAACTATTCATAAACTGTAAACATGTGTCGGTAGGCAATAGGATAAATACTTCCGGCTCCTCGGGCTGGTGCGAATATTTCGATGTCCGTATGTGCCAAACCGTTGGTTTGAGACACACATTTACGCGTCGCTCGCTCGCTGCGCTCGCTCGAAAACTATAGCCTAACCTAAAACCAATCCATCTTCCGTCATTCTTCGATATGGTGGCGACATATTTCAAATTTGCGAACGTGACGGATCGGTTGTGAGGTTGGACTAGATTTGTGCGAGCGAGCGGAGCGAGCGAGCAACGGTCACAATTTCCAAGCTATACATATACCATATATTGTCTTGCATATATTTCGTGCTTGTACCTAATTTTGTCAGCCATTTCGGACATCACGTTGCACTGTACTATGAGGAAACGGTACTAATTATGTGAAACTATTGGTAAACCGTAAACATTTGTCAGAAGGCAATAGGATAAAGACGTCCGGCTCCTCGGGCTGGTGCGAATATTTCAATGTCCGTATGTGCCAAACCGTTGGTTTCTGACACACCTATACGCGTCTCTCGCTCGCTGCGCTTGCTCGAAAACTATAGCCTAAACTAAAACCAATCCATCTTGCGTTCATTATTCGATATGATGGCGACATATTTCAAATTTGCGAACGTGTCGGATCGGTTGTGGGGTTGGACTAGATTTTTACGTGCGAGCGGAGCGAGCGAGCAACGGTCACGATTTCCAAGCTATACTTATACCATATATTGCCTGGCATATATTTCGTGTTATTACCTAATTTTGTCAGCCATTTCGGACATCACATTGGACTGCACTATGTGGAAGTAGTACTATTTATGTGAAACTATTCATAAACTGTAAACATGTGTCGGTAGGCAATAGGATAAATACTTCCGGCTCCTCGGGCTGGTGCGAATATTTCAATGTCCGTATGTGCCAAACCGTTGGTTTGAGACACACATTTACGCGTCGCTCGCTCGCTGCGCTCGCTCGAAAACTATAGCCTAACCTAAAACCAATCCATCTTCCGTTCATTATTCGATATGGTGGCGACATATTTCAAATTTGCGAACGTGTGGGATCGGTTGTGATGTTGGACTAGATTTTTACGAGCGAGCGGAGCGAGCGAGCAACGGTCACAATTTCCAAGCTATACATATAACTTATATTGCCTTCCATATATTTCGTGTTATTACCTAATTTTGTCAGCCATTTCGGACATCACCTTGCACTGTACTATGAGGAAATAGTACTATTTATGTGAAACTATTCATAAACTGTAAACATGTGTCGGTAGGCAATAGGATAAATACTTCCAGCTCCTCGGGCTGGTGCGAATATTTCAATGTCCGTATGTGCCAAACCGTTGGTTTATGACACACCTATACGCGTCTCTCGCTCGCTGCGCTCGCTCGAAAACTATAGCCTAACCTAAAACCAATCCATCTTGCGTTCATTATTCGATATGATGGCGACATATTTCAAATTTGCGAACGTGTCGGATCGGTTGTGGGGTTGGACTAGATTTTTACGAGCGAGCTGAGCGAGCGAGCGGAGCGAGCGAGCAACGGTCACGATTTCCAAGCTATACTTATACCATATATTGCCTGGCATATATTTCGTGTTATTACCTAATTTTGTCAGCCATTTCGGACATCACATTGGACTGCACTATGTGGAAGTAGTACTATTTATGTGAAACTATTCATAAACTGTAAACATGTGTCGGTAGGCAATAGGATAAATACTTCCGGCTCCTCGGGCTGGTGCGAATATTTCAATGTCCGTATGTGCCAAACCGTTGGTTTGTGACACACCTTTACGCGTCTCTCGTTCGCTGCGCTCGCACGAAAGCTATAGCCTAACCTAAAACCAATCCATCTTCCGTTCATTATTCGATATGGTGGCGACATATTTCAAATTTGCAAACGTGTGGGATCGGTTGTGAGGTTGGACTAGATTTTTACGAGCGAGCGGAGCGAGCGTGCAACGGTCACAATTTCCAAGCTATACATATACCATATATTGCCTTGCATAGTTTTCGTGCTAGTACCTAATTTTGTCTGCCATTTCGGACATCACGTTGCACTGTACTATGAGGAAACGGTACTAATTATGTGAAACTGTTGGTAAACCGTAAACATTTGTCAGAAGGCAATAGGATAAAGACTTTCGGCTCCTCGAGCTGGTGCGAATATTTCAATGTCCGTATGTGCCAAACCGTTGGTTTGTGACACACCTTTACGCGTCTCTCGTTCGCTGCGCTCGCACGAAAGCTATAGCCTAACCTAAAACCAATCCATCTTCCGTTCATTATTCGATATGGTGGCGACATATTTCAAATTTGCGAACGTGTCGGATCGGTTGTGAGGTTGGACTAGATTTTTACGAGCGAGCGGAGCGAGCGAGCAACGGTCACAATTTCCAAGCTATACATATACCATATACTGTCTTGCATATATTTCGTGCTTGTACCTAATTTTGTCAGCCATTTCGGACATCACGTTGCACTGTACTATGAGGAAACGGTACTAATTATGTGAAACTATTGGTAAACCGTAAACATTTGTCAGAAGGCAATAGGATAAAGACTTACGGCTCCTCGGGCTGGTGCGAATATATCAATGTCCGTATGTGCCAAACCGATGGTTTGTGACACACCTTTACGCGTCTCTCGTTCGCTGCGCTCGCACGAAAGCTATAGCCTAACCTAAAACCAATCCATCTTGCGTTCATTATTCGATATGATGGCGACATATTTCAAATTTGCGAACGTGTCGGATCGGTTGTGGGGTTGGACTAGATTTTTACGAGCGAGCGGAGCGAGCGAGCAACGGTCACAATTTCCAAGCTATACATATACCATATATTGTCTTGCATATATTTCGTGCTTGTACCTAATTTTGTCAGCCATTTCGGACATCACGTTGCACTGTACTATGAGGAAACGGTACTAATTATGTGAAACTATTGGTAGACCGTAAACATTTGTCAGAAGGCAATAGGATAAAGACTTCCGGCTCCTCGGGCTGGTGCGAATATATCAATGTCCGTATGTGCCAAACCGATGGTTTGAGACACACATTTACGCGTCGCTCGCTCGCTGCGCTCGCTCGAAAACTATAGCCTAACCTAAAACCAATCCATCTTCCGTTCATTATTCGATATGGTGGCGACATATTTCAAATTTGCGAACGTGTGGGATCGGTTGTGAGGTTGGACTAGATTTTTACGAGCGAGCGGAGCGAGCGATCAACGGTCACAATTTCCAAGCTATACATATACCTTATATTGCCTTCCATATATTTCGTGTTATTACCTAATTTTGCCAGCCATTTCGGACATCACATTGCACTGTACTATGAGGAAATAGTACTATTTATGTGAAACTATTCATAAACTGTAAACATGTGTCGGTAGGCAATAGGATAAATACTTCCGGCTCCTCGGGCTGGTGCGAATATTTCAATGTCCGTATGTGCCAAACCGTTGGTTTATGACACACCTTTACGCGTGTCTCGCTCGCGGCGCTCGCTCGAAAACTATAGCCTAACCTAAAACCAATCCATCTTGCGTTCATTATTCGATATGATGGCGACATATTTCAAATTTGCGAACGTGTCGGATCGGTTGTGGGGTTGGACTAGATTTTTACGAGCGAGCGGAGCGAGCGAGCAACGGTCACAATTTCCAAGCTATACATATACCTTATATTGCCTTCCATATATTTCGTGTTATTACCTAATTTTGTCAGCCATTTCGGACATCACATTGCACTGTACTATGAGGAAATAGTACTATTTATGTGAAACTATTCATAAATTGAAAACATGTGTCGGTAGGCAATAGGATAAATACTTCCGGCTCCTCGGGCTGGTGCGAATATTTCAATGTCCGTATGTGCCAAACCGTAGGATTATGACACACCTATACGCGTCTCTCGCTCGCTGCGCTCGCTCGAAAACTATAGCCTAACCTAAAACCAAGCCATCTTGCGTTCATTATTCGATATGATGGCGACATATTTCAAATTTGCGAACGTGTCGGATCTGTTGTGGGGTTGGACTAGATTTTTACGAGCGAGCGGAGCGAGCGAGCAACGGTCACAATTTCCAAGCTATACATATACCATATATTGTCTTGCATATATTTCGTGCTTGTACCTAATTCTGTCAGCCATTTCGGACATCACATTGCACTGTACAATGAGGAAATACTACTATTTATGTGAAACTATTCATAAACTGTAAACATGTGTCGGTAGGCAATAGGATAAATACTTCCGGCTCCTCGGGCTGGTGCGAATATTTCAATGTCCGTATGTTCCAAACCGTTGGTTTATGACACACATTTACGCGTCTCTCGCTCGCGGCGCTCGCTCGAAAACTATAGCCTAACCTAAAACCAATCCATCTTGCGTTCATTATTCGATATGATGGCGACATATTTCAAATTTGCGAACGTGTCGGATCGGTTGTGAGGTTGGACTAGATTTTTACGAGCGAGCGGAGCGAGCGAGCAACGGTCACAATTTCCAAGCTATACATATACCTTATATTGCCTTTCATATATTTCGTGCTTGTACCTAATTTTGTCAGCCATTTCGGACATCACGTTGCACTGTACTATGAGGAAACGGTACTAATTATGTGAAACTATTGGTAAACCGTAAACATTTGTCAGAAGGCAATAGGATAAAGACTTCCGGCTCCTCGGGCTGGTGCGAATATATCAATGTCCGTATGTCCCAAACCGATGGTTTGTGACACACCTTTACGCGTCTCTCGTTCGCTGCGCTCGCACGAAAGCTATAGCCTAACCTAAAACCAATCCGTCTTCCGTTCATTATTCGATATGGTGGCGACATATTTCAAATTTGCGAACGTGTGGTACGGTTGTGAGGTTGGACTAGATTTTTACGAGCGAGCGGAGCGAGCGAGCAACGGTCACAATTTCCAAGCTATACATATACCTTATATTGCCTTCCATATATTTCGTGTTATTACCTAATTTTGTCAGCCATTTCGGACATCACATTGCACTGTACTATGAGGAAATAGTACTATTTATGTGAAACTATTCATAAATTGTAAACATGTGTCGGTAGGCAATAGGATAAATACTTCCGGCTCCTCGGGCTGGTGCGAATATTTCAATGTCGGTATGTGCCAAACCGTTGGTTTATGACACACCTATACGCGTCTCTCGCTCGCTGCGCTCGCTCGAAAACTATAGCCTAACATAAAACCAATCCATCTTGCGTTCATTATTCGATATGATGGCGACATATTTCAAATTTGCGAACGTGTCGGATCTGTTGTGGGGTTGGACTAGATTTTTACGAGCGAGAGGAGCGAGCGAACAACGGTCACAATTTCCAAGCTATAGATATACCATATATTGTCTTGCATATATTTCGTGCTTGTACCTAATTTTGTCAGCCATTTCGGACATCACGTTGCACTGTACTATGAGGAAACGGTACTAATTATGTGAAACTATTGGTAAACCGTAAACATTTGTCAGAAGGCAATAGGATAAAGACTTCCGGCTCCTCGGGCTGGTGCGAATATTTCAATGTCCGTATGTGCCAAACCGTTGGTTTATGACACACATTTGCGCGTCGCTCGCTCGAAAACTATAGCCTAACCTAAAACCAATCCATCTTCCGTCATTCTTCGATATGGTGGCGACATATTTCAAATTTGCGAACGTGACGCATCGGTTGTGAGGTTGGACTAGATTTTTGCGAGCGAGCGGTGCGAGCGAGAAACGGTCACAATTTCCAAGCTATACATATACCATATATTGCCTTGCGTAGTATTCGTGCTAGTTCCTAATTTTGTCTGCCATTTCGGACATCACATTGCACTGTACTATGAGGAAACGGTACTAATTATGTGAAACTGTTGGTAAACCGTAAACATTTGTCAGAAGGCAATAGGATAAAGACTTTCGTCTCCTCGGGCTGGTGCGAATATTTCAATGTCCGTATGTGCCAAACCGTTGGTTTGTGACACACATTTACGCGTCTCTCGCTCGCTGCGCTAGCACGAAAGCTATAGCCTAACATAAACCAATCCATCTTCCGTTCATTATTCGATATGGTGGCGACATGTTTCGAATTTGCGAACGTGTGGGATCGGTTGTGAGGTTGGACTAGATTTTTACGAGCGAGCGGAGCGGGCGAGCAACGGTCACAATTTCCAAGCTATACATATACCTTATATTGCCTTCCATATATTTCGTGTTATTACCTAATTTTGTCAGCCATTTCTGACATCACATTGCATTGTACTATGTGGAAATAGTACTATTTATGTGAAACTATTCATAAACTGTAAACATGTGTCGGTAGGCAATAGGATAAAGACTTCGGGCTCCTCGGGCTGGTGCGAATATATCAATGTCCGTATGTGCCAAACCGTTGGTTTATGACACACCTATACGCGTCTCTCGATCGCTGCGCTCGCTCGAAAACTATAGCGTAACCTAAAACCAATCCATCTTCCGTTCATTATTCGATATGGTGGCGACATATTTCAAATTTGCGAACGTGTGGGATCGGTTGTGAGGTTGGACTAGATTTTTACGAGCTAGCGGAGCGAGCGAGCGACGGTCACAATTTCCAAGCTATACATATACCGTATATTGCCTTCCATATATTTCGTGTTATTACCTAATTTTGTCAGCCATTTCGGACATCACGTTGCACTGTACTATGAGGAAATAGTACTAATTATGTGAAACTATTGGTAAACCGTAAACAGTTGTCAGAAGGCAATAGGATAAAGACTTCCGGCTCCTCGGGCTGGTGCGAATATATCAATGTCCGTATGTGCCAAACTGATGGTTTGTGACACACCTTTACGCGTCTCTCTTTCGCTGCGCTCGCACGAAAGCTATAGCGTAACCTAAAACCAATCCATCTTCGGTTCATTATTCGATATGGTGGCGACATATTTCAAATTTGCGAACGTGTGGGATCGCTTGTGAGGTTGGACTAGATTTTTACGAGCCAGCGGAGCGAGCGAGCGACGGTCACAATTTCCAAGCTATACATATACCTTATATTGCCTTCCATATATTTCGTGTTATTACCTAATTTTGCCAGCCATTTCGGACATCACATTGCACTGTACTATGAGGAAATAGTACTATTTATGTGAAACTATTCATAAACTGTAAACATGTGTCGGTAGGCAATAGGATAAATACTTCCGGCTCCTCGGGCTGGTGCGAATATTTCAATGTCCGTATGTGCCAAACCGTTGGTTTATGACACACCTATACGCGTCTCTCGCTCGCTGCGCTCGCTCGAAAACTATAGCCTAACCTAAACCCAATCCATCTTGCGTTCATTATTCGATATGATGGCGACATATTTCAAATTTGCGAACGTGTGGGATCGGTTGTGAGGTTGGACTAGATTTTTACGAGCTAGCGGAGCGAGCGAGCGACGGTCACAATTTCCAAGCTATACATATACCTTATATTGCCTTCCATATATTTCGTGTTATTACCTAATTTTGTCAGCAATTTCGGACATCACATTGCACTGTACTATGAGGAAATAGTACTATTTATGTGAAACTATTCATAAACTGTAAACATGTGTCGGTAGGCAATAGGATAAATACTTCCAGCTCCTCGGGCTGGTGCGAATATTTCAATGTCCGTATGTGCCAAACCGTTGGTTTATGACACACCTATACGCGTCTCTCGCTCGCTGCGCTCGCTCGAAAACTATAGCCTAACCTAAAACCAATCCATCTTGCGTTCATTATTCGATATGATGGCGACATATTTCAAATTTGCGAACGTGTCGGATCGGTTGTGGGGTTGGACTAGATTTTTACGAGCGAGCGCAGCGAGCGAGCAACGGTCACAATTTCCAAGCTATACATATACCTTATATTGCCTTCCATATATTTCGTGTTATTACCTAATTTTGTCAGCCATTTCGGACATCACATTGCACTGTACTATGAGGAAATAGTACTATTTATGTGAAACTATTCATAAACTGTAAACATGTGTCGGTAGGCAATAGGATAAATACTTCCGGCTCCTCGGGCTGGTCCGAATATTTCAATGTCCGTATGTGCCAAACCGTTGGTTTATGACACACATTTACGCGTCGCTCGCTCGCTGCGCTCGCTCGAAAACTATAGCCTAACCTAAAACCAATCCATCTTCCGTCATTCTTCGATATGGTGGCGACATATTTCAAATTTGCGAACGTGACGGATCGGTTGTGAGGTTGGACTAGATTTTTGCGAGCGAGCGGTGCGAGCGAGAAACGGTCACAATTTCCAAGCTATACATATACCATATATTGCCTTGCATATATTTCGTGCTTGTACCTAATTTTGTCAGCCATTTCGGACATCACGTTGCACTGTACTATGAGGAAACGGTACTAATTATGTGAAACTATTGGTAAACCGTAAACATTTGTCAGAAGGCAATAGGATAAAGACTTCCGGCTCCTCGGGCTGGTGCAATATATATCAATGTCCGTATGTGCCAAACCGATGGTTTGTGACACACCTTTACGCGTCTCTCGTTCGCTGCGCTCGCACGAAAGCTATAGCCTAACCTAAAACCAATCCATCTTGCGTTCATTATTCGATATGATGGCGACATATTTCAAATTTGCGAACGTGTCGGATCGGTTGTGGGGTTGGACTAGATTTTTACGAGCGAGCGCAGCGAGCGAGCAACGGTTACAATTTCCAAGCTATACATATACCATATATTGTCTTGCATATATTTCGTGCTTGTACCTAATTTTGTCAGCCATTTCGGACATCACGTTGCACTGTACTATGAGGACACGGTACTAATTATGTGAAACTATTGGTAAACCGTAAACATTTGTCAGAAGGCAATAGGATAAAGACTTCCGGCTCCTCGGGCTGGTGCAATATATATCAATGTCCGTATGTGCCAAACCGATGGTTTGTGACACACCTTTACGCGTCTCTCGTTCGCTGCGCTCGCAGGAAAGCTATAGCCTAACCTAAAACCAATCCATCTTCCGTTCATTATTCGATATGGTGGCGACATATTTCAAATTTGCGAACGTGTGGGATCGGTTGTGATGTTGGACTAGATTTTTACGAGCGAGCGGAGCGAGCGAGCAACGGTCACAATTTCCAAGCTATACATATAACTTATATTGCCTTCCATATATTTCGTGTTATTACCTAATTTTGTCAGCCATTTCGGACATCACATTGCACTGTACTATGAGGAAATAGTACTATTTATGTGAAACTATTCATAAACTGTAAACATGTGTCGGTAGGCAATAGGATAAATACTTCCAGCTCTTCGGGCTGGTGCGAATATTTCAATGACCGTATGTGCCAAACCGTTGGTTTATGACACACCTATACGCGTCTCTCGCTCGCTGCGCTCGCTCGAAAACTATAGCCTAACCTAAAACCAATCCATCTTGCGTTCGTTATTCGATATGATGGCGACATATTTCAAATTTGCGAACGTGTCGGATCGGTTGTGGGGTTGGACTAGATTTTTACGAGCGAGCGCAGCGAGCGAGCAACGGTTACAATTTCCAAGCTATACATATACCATATATTGTCTTGCATATATTTCGTGCTTGTACCTAATTTTGTCAGCCATTTCGGACATCACATTGCACTGTACTATGAGGAAATAGTACTATTTATGTGAAACTATTCATAAACTGTAAACATGTGTCGGTAGGCAATAGGATAAGTACTTCCGGCTCCTCGGCTGGTGAAAATATTTCAATGTCCGTATGTGCCAAACCGTTGGCTTATCACACCTTTACGCGTCTCTCGCTCGCGGCGCTCGCTCGAAACCTATAGCCTAACCTAAAACCAATCCATCTTGCGTTCATTATTCGATATGATGGCGACATATTTCAAATTTGCGAACGTGTCGGATCGGTTGGGAGGTTGGACTAGATTTTTACGAGCGAGCGGAGCGAGCGAGCAACGGTAACAATTTCCAAGCTATACATATACCATATATTGTCTTGCATATATTTCGTGCTTGTACCTAATTCTGTCAGCAATTTCGGACATCACGTTGCACTGTACTATGAGGAAACGGTACTAATTATGTGAAACTATTGGTAAACCGTAAACATTTGTCAGAACGCAATAGGATTAAGACTTCCGGCTCCTCGGGCTGGTGCGAATATATCAATGTCCGTATGTGCCAAACCGATGGTTTGTGACACACCTTTACGCGTCTCTCGTTCGCTGCGCACGCACGAAAGCTATAGCCTAACCTAAAACCAATCCATCTTCCGTTCATTATTCGATATGGTGGCGACATATTTCAAATTTGCGAACGTGTGGGATCGGTTGTGAGGTTGGACTAGATTTTTACGAGCGAGCGGAGCGAGCGAGCAACGGTCACAATTTCCAAGCTATACATGTACCTTATATTGCCTTCCATATATTTCGTGTTATTACCTAATTTTGTCAGCCATTTCGGACATCACGTTGCACTGTACTATGAGGAAACGGTACTAATTATGTGAAACTATTGGTAAACCGTAAACATTTGTCAGAAGGCAATAGGATAAAGACTTCCGGCTCCTCGGGCTGGTGCAATATATATCAATGTCCGTATGTGCCAAACCGATGGTTTGTGACACACCTTTACGCGTCTCTCGTTCGCTGCGCTCGCAGGAAAGCTATAGCCTGACCTAAAACCAATCCATTTTCCGTTCATTATTCGATATGGTGGCGACATGTTTCGAATTTGCGAACGTGTGGGATCGGTTGTGAGGTTGGACCAGGTTTTTACGAGCGAGCGGAGCGAGCGTGCCGCGGTCACAATTTCCAAGCTATACATATACCTTATATTGCCTTGCTTATATTTCTTGTTATTACCTACCTTTGTCAGCCATTTCGGACATCACATTGCACTGTACTATGAGGAAATAGTACTATTTATTTGAAACTATTCATAAACTGTAAACATGTGTCGGTAGGCAATAGGATAAATACTTCCGGCTCCTCGGGCTGGTGCGAATATTTCAATGTCCGTATGTGCCAAACCGTTGGTTTATGACACACCTATACGGGTCTCTCGCTCGCTGCGCTCGCTCGAAAACTATAGCCTAACCTAAAACCAATCCATCTTGCGTTCATTATTCGATATGATGGCGACATATTTCAAATTTGCGAACGTGTCGGATCGGTTGTGGGGTTGGACTAGATTTTTACGAGCGAGCGCAGCGAGCGAGCAACGGTTACAATTTCCAAGCTATACATATACCATATATCGTCTTGCATATATTTCGTGCTTGTACCTAATTTTGTCAGCCATTTCGGACATCACATTGCACTGTACTATGAGGAAATAGTACTATTTATGTGATACTATTCATAAACTGTAAACATGTGTCGGTAGGCAATAGGATAAATACTTCCGGCTCCTCGGGCTGGTGCGAATATTTCAATGTCCGTATGTGCCAAACCGTTGGTTTATCACATCTTTACGCGTCTCTTGCTCGCGGCGCTCGCTCGAAAACTATAGCCTAACCTAAAACCAATCTATCTTGCGTTCATTATTCGATATGATGGCGACATATTTCAAATTTGCGAACGTGTCGGATCGGTTGTGAGGTTGGACTAGATTTTTACGAGCGAGCGGAGCGAGCGAGCAACGGTCACAATTTCCAAGCTATACATGTACCTTATATTGCCTTCCATATATTTCGTGTTATTACCTAATTTTGTCAGCCATTTCGGACATCACGTTGCACTGTACTATGAGGAAACGGTACTAATTATGTGAAACTATTGGTAAACCGTAAACATTTGTCAGAAGGCAATAGGATAAAGACTTCCGGCTCCTCGGGCTGGTGCAATATATATCAATGTCCGTATGTGCCAAACCGATGGTTTGTGACACACCTTTACGCGTCTCTCGTTCGCTGCGCTCGCAGGAAAGCTATAGCCTAACCTAAAACCAATCCATCTTCCGTTCATTATTCGATATGGTGGCGACATGTTTCGAATTTGCGAACGTGTGGGATCGGTTGTGAGGTTGGACCAGGTTTTTACGAGCGAGCGGAGCGAGCGAGCAACGGTCACAATTTCCAAGCTATACATATAACTTATATTGCCTTCCATATATTTCGTGTTATTACCTAATTTTGTCAGCCATTTCGGACATCACATTGCACTGTACTATGAGGAAATAGTACTATTTATGTGAAACTATTCATAAACTGTAAACATGTGTCGGTAGGCAATAGGATAAATACTTCCAGCTCTTCGGGCTGGTGAAAATATTTCAATGTCCGTATGTGCCAAACCGTTGGTTTATGACACACCTATACGCGTCTCTCGCTCGCTGCGCTCGCTCGAAAACTATAGCCTAACCTAAAACCAATCCATCTTGCGTTCGTTATTCGATATGATGGCGACATATTTCAAATTTGCGAACGTGTCGGATCGGTTGTGGGGTTGGACTAGATTTTTACGAGCGAGCGCAGCGAGCGAGCAACGGTTACAATTTCCAAGCTATACATATACCATATATTGTCTTGCATATATTTCGTGCTTGTACCTAATTTTGTCAGCCATTTCGGACATCACATTGCACTGTACTATGAGGAAATAGTACTATTTATGTGAAACTATTCATAAACTGTAAACATGTGTCGGTAGGCAATAGGATAAGTACTTCCGGCTCCTCGGCTGGTGAAAATATTTCAATGTCCGTATGTGCCAAACCGTTGGTTTATCACACCTTTACGCGTCTCTCGCTCGCGGCGCTCGCTCGAAACCTATAGCCTAACCTAAAACCAATCCATCTTGCGTTCATTATTCGATATGATGGCGACATATTTCAAATTTGCGAACGTGTCGGATCGGTTGGGAGGTTGGACTAGATTTTTACGAGCGAGCGGAGCGAGCGAGCAACGGTAACAATTTCCAAGCTATACATATACCATATATTGTCTTGCATATATTTCGTGCTTGTACCTAATTTTGTCAGCAATTTCGGACATCACGTTGCACTGTACTATGAGGAAACGGTACTAATTATGTGAAACTATTGGTAAACCGTAAACATTTGTCAGAACGCAATAGGATTAAGACTTCCGGCTCCTCGGGCTGGTGCGAATATATCAATGTCCGTATGTGCCAAACCGATGGTTTGTGACACACCTTTACGCGTCTCTCGTTCGCTGCGCACGCACGAAAGCTATAGCCTAACCTAAAACCAATCCATCTTCCGTTCATTATTCGATATGGTGGCGACATATTTCAAATTTGCGAACGTGTGGGATCGGTTGTGAGGTTGGACTAGATTTTTACGAGCGAGCGGAGCGAGCGAGCAACGGTCACAATTTCCAAGCTATACATGTACCTTATATTGCCTTCCATATATTTCGTGTTATTACCTAATTTTGTCAGCCATTTCGGACATCACGTTGCACTGTACTATGAGGAAACGGTACTAATTATGTGAAACTATTGGTAAACCGTAAACATTTGTCAGAAGGCAATAGGATAAAGACTTCCGGCTCCTCGGGCTGGTGCAATATATATCAATGTCCGTATGTGCCAAACCGATGGTTTGTGACACACCTTTACGCGTCTCTCGTTCGCTGCGCTCGCAGGAAAGCTATAGCCTAACCTAAAACCAATCCATCTTCCGTTCATTATTCGATATGGTGGCGACATGTTTCGAATTTGCGAACGTGTGGGATCGGTTGTGAGGTTGGACCAGGTTTTTACGAGCGAGCGGAGCGAGCGTGCCGCGATCACAATTTCCAAGCTATACATATACCTTATATTGCCTTGCTTATATTTCTTGTTATTACCTACCTTTGTCAGCCATTTCGGACATCACATTGCACTGTACTATGAGGAAATAGTACTATTTATTTGAAACTATTCATAAACTGTAAACATGTGTCGGTAGGCAATAGGATAAATACTTCCGGCTCCTCGGGCTGGTGCGAATATTTCAATCTCCGTATGTGCCAAACCGTTGGTTTATGACACACCTATACGGGACTCTCGCTCGCTGCGCTCGCTCGAAAACTATAGCCTAACCTAAAACCAATACATCTTGCGTTCATTATTCGATATGATGGCGACATATTTCAAATTTGCGAACGTGTCGGATCGGTTGTGGGGTTGGACTAGATTTTTACGAGCGAGCGGAGCGAGCGAGCAACGGTCACAATTTCCATGCTCTACATATACCATATATTGTCTTGCATATATTTCGTGCTTGTACCTAATTTTGTCAGCCATTTCGGACATCACATTGCACTGTACTATGAGGAAATTGTACTATTTATATGAAACTATTCATAAACTGTAAACATGTGTCGGTAGGCAATAGGATAAATACTTCCGGCTCCTCGGGCTGGTGCGAAAATTTCAATGTCCGTATGTGCCAAACCGTTGGTTTATCACACCTTTACGCGTCTCTCGCTCGAGGCGCGCGCTCGAAAACTATAGCCTAACCTAAAACCAATCTATCTTGCGTTCATTATTCGATATGATGGCGACATATTTCAAATTTGCGAACGTGTCGGATCGGTTGTGAGGTTGGACTAGATTTTTACGAGCGAGCGAAGCGAGCGAGCAACGGTCACAATTTCCAAGCTATACATATACCATATATTGTCTTGCATATATTTCGTGCTTGTACCTAATTTTGTCAGCCATTTCGGACATCACGTTGCACTGTACTATGAGGAAACGGTACTAATTATGTGAAACTATTGGTAAACCGTAAACATTTGTCAGAAGGCAATAGGATAAAGACTTCCGGCACCTCGGGCTGGTGCGAATATATCAATGTCCGTATGTGCCAAACCGATGGTTTGTGACACACCTTTACGCGTCTCTCGTTCGCTGCGCACGCACGAAAGCTATAGCCTAACCTAAAACCAATCCATCTTCCGTTCATTATTCGATATGGTGGCGACATATTTCAAATTTGCGAACGTGTGGGATCGGTTGTGAGGTTGGACTAGATTCTTACGAGCGAGCGGAGCGAGCGAGCAACGGTCACAATTTCCAAGCTATACATATACCTTATATTGCCTTCCATATATTTCGTGTTATTACCTAATTTTGTCAGCCATTTCGGACATCACATTGCACTGTACTATGAGGAAATAGTACTATTTATGTGAAACTATTCATAAACTGTAAACATGTGTCGGTAGGCAATAGGATAAATACTTCCGGTTCCTCGGGCTGGTGCGAATATTTCAATGTCCGTATGTGCCAAACCGTTGGTTTATGACACACCTATACGCGTCTCTCGCTCGCTGCGCTCGCTCGAAAACTATAGCCTAACCTATAACCAATCCATCTTGCGTTCATTATTCGATATGATGGCGACATATTTCAAATTTGCGAACGTGTGGGATCGGTTGTGAGGTTGGACTAGATTTTTACGAGCGAGCGGAGCGAGCGAGCAACGGTCACAATTTCCAAGCTATACATATACCTTATATTGCCTTCCATATATTTCGTGTTATTACCTAATTTTGTCAGCCATTTCGGACATCACATTGCACTGTACTATGAGGAAATAGTACTATTTAAGTGAGACTATTCATAAACTGTAAACATGTGTCGGTAGGCAATAGGATAAATACTGCCGGCTCATCGGGCTGGTGCGAATATTTCAATGTCCGTATGTGCCAAACCGTTGGTTTATGACACACATTTACGCGTCTCTCGTTCGCTGCGCACGCACGAAAGCTATAGCCTAACCTAAAACCAATCCATCTTCCGTTCATTATTCGATATGGTGGCGACATATTTCAAATTTGCGAACGTGTGGGATCGGTTGTGAGGTTGGACTAGATTCTTACGAGCGAGCGGAGCGAGCGAGCAACGGTCACAATTTCCAAGCTATACATATACCTTATATTGCCTTCCATATATTTCGTGTTATTACCTAATTTTGTCAGCCATTTCGGACATCACATTGCACTGTACTATGAGGAAATAGTACTATTTATGTGAAACTATTCATAAACTGTAAACATGTGTCGGTAGGCAATAGGATAAATACTTCCGGTTCCTCGGGCTGGTGCGAATATTTCAATGTCCGTATGTGCCAAACCGTTGGTTTATGACACACCTATACGCGTCTCTCGCTCGCTGCGCTCGCTCGAAAACTATAGCCTAACCTATAACCAATCCATCTTGCGTTCATTATTCGATATGATGGCGACATATTTCAAATTTGCGAACGTGTGGGATCGGTTGTGAGGTTGGACTAGATTTTTACGAGCGAGCGGAGCGAGCGAGCAACGGTCACAATTTCCAAGCTATACATATACCTTATATTGCCTTCCATATATTTCGTGTTATTACCTAATTTTGTCAGCCATTTCGGACATCACATTGCACTGTACTATGAGGAAATAGTACTATTTAAGTGAAACTATTCATAAACTGTAAACATGTGTCGGTAGGCAATAGGATAAATACTTCCGGCTCATCGGGCTGGTGCGAATATTTCAATGTCCGTATGTGCCAAACCGTTGGTTTATGACACACATTTACGTGTCTCTCGCTCGCGGCGCTCGCTCGAAAACTATAGCCTAACCTAAAACCAATCCATCTTGCGTTCATTATTCGATATGATGGCGACATATTTCAAATTTGCGAACGTGTCGGATCGGTTGTGAGGTTGGACTAGATTTTTACGAGCGAGCGGAGCGAGCGAGCAACAGTCACAATTTCCAAGCTATACATATACCATATATTGTCTTGCATATATTTCGTGCTTGTACCTAATTTTGTCAGCCATTTCGGACATCACGTTGCACTGTACTATGCGGAAACGGTACTAATTATGTGAAACTATTGGTAAACCGTAAACATTTGTCAGAAGGCAATAGGATAAAGACTTCCGGCACCTCGGGCTGGTGCGAATATATCAATGTCCGTATGTGCCAAACCGATGGTTTGTGACACACCTTTACGCGTCTCTCGTTCGCTGCGCACGCACGAAAGCTATAGCCTAACCTAAAACCAATCCATCTTCCGTTCATTATTCGATATGGTGGCGACATATTTCAAATTTGCGAACGTGTGGGATCGGTTGTGAGGTTGGACTAGATTTTTACGAGCGAGCGGAGCGAGCGAGCAACGGTCACAATTTCCAAGCTATACATATACCTTATATTGCCTTCCATATATTTCGTGTTATTACCTAATTTTGTCAGCCATTTCGGACAACACATTGCACTGTACTATGAGGAAATAGTACTATTTATGTGAAACTATTCATAAACTGTAAACATGTGTCGGTAGGCAAAAGGATAAATACTTCCGGTTCCTCGGGCTGGTGCGAATATTTCAATGTCCGTATGTGCCAAACCGTTGGTTTATGACACACCTATACGCGTCTCTCGCTCGCTGCGCTCGCTCGAAAACTATAGCCTAACCTAAAACCAATCCATCTTGCGTTCATTATTCGATATGATGGCGACATATTTCAAATTTGCGAACGTGTGGGATCGGTTGTGAGGTTGGACTAGATTTTTACGAGCGAGCGGAGCGAGCGAGCAACGGTCACAATTTCCAAGCTATACATATACCTTATATTGCCTTCCATATATTTCGTGTTATTACCTAATTTTGTCAGCCATTTCGGACATCACATTGCACTGTACTATGAGGAAATAGTACTATTTAAGTGAAACTATTCATAAACTGAAAACATGTGTCGGTAGGCAATAGGATAAATACTTCCGGCTCCTCGGGCTGGTGCGAATATTTCAATGTCCGTATGTGCCAAACCGTTGGTTTATGACACACATTTACGCGTCTCTCGCTCGCGGCGCTCGCTCGAAAACTATAGCCTAACCTAAAACCAATCCATCTTGCGTTCATTATTCGACATGATGGCCACATATTTCAAATTTGCGAACGTGTCGGATCGGTTGTGGGGTTGGACTAGATTTTTACGAGCGAGCGGAGCGAGCGAGCAACGGTCACAATTTCCAAGCTATACATATACCATATATTGTCTTGCATATATTTCGTGCTTGTATCTAATTTTGTCAGCCATTTCGGACATCACGTTGCACTGTACTATGAGGAAACGGTACTAATTATGTGAAACTATTGGTAAACCGTAAACATTTGTCAGAAGGCAATAGGATAAAGACTTCCGGCTCCTCGGGCTGGTGCGAATATATCAATGTCCGTATGTGCCAAACCGATGGTTTGTGACACACCTTTACGCGTCTCTCGTTCGCTGCGCTCGCACGAAAGCTATAGCCTAACCTAAAACCAATCCATCTTCCGTTCATTATTCGATATGGTGGCGACATGTTTCGAATTTGCGAACGTGTGGGATCGGTTGTGAGGTTGGACTAGATTTTTACGAGCGAGCGGAGCGAGCGAGCAACGGTCACAATTTCCAAGCTATACATATACCATATATTGTCTTGCATATATTTCGTGCTTGTACCTAATTTTGTCAGCCATTTCGGACATCACGTTGCACTGTACTATGAGGAAACGGTACTAATTATGTGAAACTATTGGTAAACCGTAAACATTTGTCAGAAGGCAATAGGATAAAGACTTCCGGCTCCTCGGGCTGGTGCGAATATATCAATGTCCGTATGTGCCAAACCGATGGTTTGTGACACACCTTTACGCGTCTCTCGTTCGCTGCGCTCGCACGAAAACTATAGCCTAACCTAAAACCAATCCATCTTGCGTTCATTATTCCATATGATGGCGACATATTTCAAATTTGCGAACGTGTGGGATCGGTTGTGATGTTGGACTAGATTTTTACGAGCGAGCGGAGCGAGCGAGCAACGGTCACAATTTCCAAGCAATACATATACCTTATATTGCCTTGCTTATATTTCTTGTTATTACCTACTTTTGTCAGCCATTTTGGACATCACATTGCTCTGTACTATGAGGAAATAGTACTATTTATGTGAAACTATTCATAAACTGTAAACATGTGTCGGTAGGCAATAGGATAAATACTTCCGGCTCCTCGGGCTGGTGCGAATATTTCAATGTCCGTATGTGCCAAACCGTTGGTTTATCACACCTTTACGCGTCTCTCGCTCGCGGCGCTCGCTCGAAAACTATAGCCTAACCTAAAACCAATCCATCTTGCGTTCATTATTCGATATGATGGCGACATATTTCAAATTTGCGAACGTGTCGGATCGGTTGTGAGGTTGGAATAGATTTTTACGAGCGAGCGGAGCGAGCGAGCAACGGTCACAATTTCCAAGCTATACATATACCATATATTGTCTTGCATATATTTCGTGCTTGTACCTAATTTTGTCAGCCATTTCGGACATCACGTTGCACTGTACTATGAGGAAACGGTACTAATTATGTGAAACTATTGGTAAACCGTAAACATTTGTCAGAAGGCAATAGGATAAAGACTTCCGGCTCCTCGGGCTGGTGCGAATATATCAATGTCCGTATGTGCCAAACCGATGGTTTGTGACACACCTTTACGCGTCTCTCGTTCGCTGCGCACGCACGAAAGCTATGGCCTAACCTAAAACCAATCCATCTTCCGTCCATTATTCGATATGGTGGCGACATATTTCAAATTTGCGAACGTGTGGGATCGGTTGTGAGGTTGGACTAGATTTTTATGAGCGAGCGGAGCGAGCGAGCAACGGTCACAATTTCCAAGCTATACATATACCTTATATTGCCTTCCATATATTTCCTGTTATTACCTAATTTTGTCAGCCATTTCGGACATCACATTGCACTGTACTATGAGGAAATAGTACTATTTATGTGAAACTATTCATAAACTGTAAACATGTGTCGGTAGGCAATAGGATAAATACTTCCGGTTCCTCGGGCTGGTGCGAATATTTCAATGTCCGTATGTGCCAAACCGTTGGTTTATGACACACCTATACGCGTCTCTCGCTCGCTGCGCTCGCTCGAAAACTATAGCCTGACCTAAAACCAATCCATCTTGCGTTCATTATTCGATATGATGGCGACATATTTCAAATTTGCGAACGTGTCGGATCGGTTGTGGGGTTGGACTAGATTTTTACGAGCGAGCGGAGCGAGCGAGCAACGGTCACAATTTCCAAGCAATACATATACCTTATATTGCCTTGCTTATATTTCTTGTTATTACCTACTTTTGTCAGCCATTTTGGACATCACATTGCTCTGTACTATGAGGAAATAGTACTATTTATGTGAAACTATTCATAAACTGTAAACATGTGTCGGTAGGCAATAGGATAAATACTTCCGGCTCCTCGGGCTGGTGCGAATATTTCAATGTCCGTATGTGCCAAACCGTTGGTTTATCACACCTTTACGCGTCTCTCGCTCGCGGCGCTCGCTCGAAAACTATAGCCTAACCTAAAACCAATCCATCTTGCGTTCATTATTCGATATGATGGCGACATATTTCAAATTTGCGAACGTGTCGGATCGGTTGTGAGGTTGGAATAGATTTTTACGAGCGAGCGGAGCGAGCGAGCAACGGTCACAATTTCCAAGCTATACATATACCATATATTGTCTTGCATATATTTCGTGCTTGTACCTAATTTTGTCAGCCATTTCGGACATCACGTTGCACTGTACTATGAGGAAACGGTACTAATTATGTGAAACTATTGGTAAACCGTAAACATTTGTCAGAAGGCAATAGGATAAAGACTTCCGGCTACTCGGGCTGGTGCGAATATATCAATGTCCGTATGTGCCAAACCGATGGTTTGTGACACACCTTTACGCGTCTCTCGTTCGCTGCGCACGCACGAAAGCTATGGCCTAACCTAAAACCAATCCATCTTCCGTCCATTATTCGATATGGTGGCGACATATTTCAAATTTGCGAACGTGTGGGATCGGTTGTGAGGTTGGACTAGATTTTTATGAGTGAGCGGAGCGAGCGAGCAACGGTCACAATTTCCAAGCTATACATATACCTTATATTGCCTTCCATATATTTCCTGTTATTACCTAATTTTGTCAGCCATTTCGGACATCACATTGCACTGTACTATGAGGAAATAGTACTATTTATGTGAAACTATTCATAAACTGTAAACATGTGTCGGTAGGCAATAGGATAAATACTTCCGGTTCCTCGGGCTGGTGCGAATATTTCAATGTCCGTATGTGCCAAACCGTTGGTTTATGACACACCTATACGCGTCTCTCGCTCGCTGCGCTCGCTCGAAAACTATAGCCTGACCTAAAACCAATCCATCTTGCGTTCATTATTCGATATGATGGCGACATATTTCAAATTTGCGAACGTGTCGGATCGGTTGTGGGGTTGGACTAGATTTTTACGAGCGAGCGGAGCGAGCGAGCAACGGTCACAATTTCCAAGCTATACATATACCATATATTGTCTTGCATATATTTCGTGCTTGTACCTAATTTTGTCAGCCATTTCGGACATCACATTGCACTGTACTATGAGGAAATAGTACTATTTATGTGAAACTATTCATAAACTGTAAACACGTGTCGGTAGGCAATAGGATAAATACTTCCGGCTCCTCGGACTGGTGCGAATATTTCAATGTCCGTATGTGCCAAACCGTTGGTTTATCACACCTTTACGCGTCTCTCGCTCGCGGCGCTCGCTCGAAAACTATAGCCTAACCTAAAACCAATCCATCGTGCGTTCATTATTCGATATGATGGCGACATTTTTCAAATTTGCGAACGTGTCGGATCGGTTGTGAGGTTGGAATAGATTTTTACGAGCGAGCGGAGCGAGCGAGCAACGGTCACAATTTCCAAGCTATACATATACCATATATTGACTTGCATATATTTCGTCCTTGTACCTAATTTTGTCAGCCATTTCGGACATCACGTTGCACTGTACTATGAGGAAACGGTACTAATTATGTGAAACTATTGGTAAACCGTAAACATTTGTCAGAAGGCAATAGGATAAAGACTTCGGGCTCCTCGGGCTGGTGCGAATATATCAATGTCCGTATGTGCCAAACCGATGGTTTGTGACACACCTTTACGCGTCTCTCGTTCGCTGCGCTCGCACGAAAGCTATAGCCTAACCTAAAACCAATCCATCTTCCGTTCATTATTCGATATGGTGGCGACGTATTTCAAATTTGCGAACGTGTGGGATCGGTTGTGATGTTGGACTAGATTTTTAAGAGCGAGCGGAGCGAGCGAGCAACGGTCACAATTTCCAAGCTATACATATACCTTATATTGCCTTCCATATATTTCGTGTTATTACCTAATTTTGTCAGCAATTTCGGACATCACATTGCACTGTACTATGAGGAAATAGTAGTATTTATGTGAAACTATTCATAAACTGTAAACATGTGTCGGTAGGCAATAGGATAAATACTTCCGGTTCCTCGGGCTGGTGCGAATATTTCAATGTCCGTATGTGCCAAACCGTTGGTTTATGACACACCTATACGCGTCTCTCGCTCGCTGCGCTCGCTCGAAAACTATAGCCTAACCTAAAACCAATCCATCTTGCGTTCATTATTCGATATGATGGCGACATATTTCAAATTTGCGAACGTTTCGGATCGGTTGTGGGGTTGGACTAGATTTTTACGAGCGAGCGGAGCGAGCGAGCAACGGTCACAATTTCCAAGCTATACATATACCATATATTGTCTTGCATATATTTCGTGCTTGTACCTAATTTTGTCAGCCATTTCGGACATCACATTGCACTGTACTATGAGGAAATAGTACTATTTATGTGAAACTATTCATAAACTGTAAACATGTGTCGGTAGGCAATAGGATAAATACTTCCGGCTCCTCGGGCTGGTGCGAATATTTCAATGTCCGTATGTGCCAAACCGTTGGTTTATCACACCTTTACGCGTCTCTCGCTCGCTCGAAAACTATAGCCTAACCTAAAACCAATCCATCTTGCGTTCATTATTCGATATGATGGCGACATATTTCAAATTTGCGAACGTGTCGGATCGGTTGTGAGGTTGGACTAGATTTTTACGAGCGAGCGGAGCGAGCGAGCAACGGTCACAATTTCCAAGCTATACATATACCATATATTGTTTTGCATATATTTCGTGCTTGTACCTAATTTTGTCAGCAATTTCGGACATCACGTTGCACTGTACTATGAGTAAACGGTACTAATTATGTGAAACTATGGGTAAACCGTAAACATTTGTCAGAACGCAATAGGATTAAGACTTCCGGCTCCTCGGGCTGGTGCGAATATATCAATGTCCGTATGTGCCAAACCGATGGTTTGTGACACACCTTTACGCGTCTCTCGTTCGCTGCGCTCGTTCGAAAACTATAGCCTAACCTAAAACCAATCCATCTTGCGTTCATTATTCGATATGGTGGCGACATGTTTCGAATTTGCGAACGTGTGGGATCGGTTGTGAGGTTGGACCAGGTTTTTACGAGCGAGCGGAGCGAGCGTGCCGCGGTCACAATTTCCAAGCTATACATATACCTTATATTGCCTTGCTTATATTTCTTGTTATTACCTACTTTTGTCAGCCATTTTGGACATCACATTGCTCTGTACTATGAGGAAATAGTACTATTTATGTGAAACTATTCATAAACTGTAAACATGTGTCGGTAGGCAATAGGATAAATACTTCCGGCTCCTCGGGCTGGTGCGAATATTTCAATGTCCGTATGTGCCAAACCGTTGGTTTATCACACCTTTACGCGTCTCTCGCTCGCGGCGCTCGCTCGAAAACTATAGCCTAACCTAAAACCAATCCATCTTGCGTTCATTATTCGATATGATGGCGACATATTTCAAATTTGCGAACGTGTCGGATCGGTTGTGAGGTTGGAATAGATTTTTACGAGCGAGCGGAGCGAGCGAGCAACGGTCACAATTTCCAAGCTATACATATACCATACATTGTCTTGCATATATTTCGTGCTTGTACCTAATTTTGTCAGCCATTTCGGACATCACGTTGCACTGTACTATGAGGAAACGGTACTAATTATGTGAAACTATTGGTAAACCGTAAACATTTGTCAGAAGGCAATAGGATAAAGACTTCCGGCTCCTCGGGCTGGTGCGAATATATCAATGTCCGTATGTGCCAAACCGATGGTTTGTGACACACCTTTACGCGTCTCTCGTTCGCTGCGCACGCACGAAAGCTATAGCCTAACCTAAAACCAATCCGTCTTCCGTCCATTATTCGATATGGTGGCGACATATTTCAAATTTGCGAACGTGTGGGATCGGTTGTGAGGATGGACTGGATTTTTATGAGCGAGCGGAGCGAGCGAGCAACGGTCACAATTTCCAAGCTATACATATACCTTATATTGCCTTCCATATATTTCGTGTTATTACCTAATTTTGTCAGCCATTTCGGACATCACATTGCACTGTACTATGAGGAAATAGTACTATTTATGTGAAATTATTCATAAACTGTAAACATGTGTCGGTAGGCAATAGGATAAATACTTCCGGTTCCTCGGGCTGGTGCGAATATTTCAATGTCCTTATGTGCCAAACCGTTGGTTTATGACACACCTATACGCGTCTCTCGCTCGCTGCGCTCGCTCGAAAACTATAGCCTGACCTAAAACCAATCCATCTTGCGTTCATTATTCGATATGATGGCGACATATTTCAAATTTGCGAACGTGTCGGATCGGTTGTGGGGTTGGACTAGATTTTTACGAGCGAGCGGAGCGAGCGAGCAACGGTCACAATTTCCAAGCTATACATATACCATATATTGTCTTGCATATATTTCGTGCTTGTACCTAATTTTGTCAGCCATTTCGGACATCACATTGCACTGTACTATGAGGAAATAGTACTATTTATGTGAAACTATTCATAAACTGTAAACACGTGTCGGTAGGCAATAGGATAAATACTTCCGGCTCCTCGGACTGGTGCGAATATTTCAATGTCCGTATGTGCCAAACCGTTGGTTTATCACACCTTTACGCGTCTCTCGCTCGCGGCGCTCGCTCGAAAACTATAGCCTAACCTAAAACCAATCCATCGTGCGTTCATTATTCGATATGATGGCGACATATTTCAAATTTGCGAACGTGTCGGATCGGTTGTGAGGTTGGACTAGATTTTTACGAGCGAGCGGAGCGAGCGAGCAACAGTCACAATTTCCAAGCTATACATATACCATATATTGTCTTGCATATATTTCGTCCTTGTACCTAATTTTGTCAGCCATTTCGGACATCACGTTGCACTGTACTATGAGGAAACGGTACTAATTATGTGAAACTATTGGTAAACCGTAAACATTTGTCAGAAGGCAATAGGATAAAGACTTCGGGCTCCTCGGGCTGGTGCGAATATATCAATGTCCGTATGTGCAAAACCGATGGTTTGTGACACACCTTTACGCGTCTCTCGTTCGCTGCGCTCGCACGAAAGCTATAGCCTAACCTAAAACCAATCCATCTTCCGTTCATTATTCGATATGGTGGCGACGTATTTCAAATTTGCGAACGTGTGGGATCGGTTGTGATGTTGGACTAGATTTTTACGAGCGAGCGGAGCGAGCGAGCAACGGTCACAATTTCCAAGCTATACATATACCTTATATTGCCTTCCATATATTTCGTGTTATTACCTAATTTTGTCAGCAATTTCGGACATCACATTGCACTGTACTATGAGGAAATAGTAGTATTTATGTGAAACTATTCATAAACTGTAAACATGTGTCGGTAGGCAATAGGATAAATACTTCCGGTTCCTCGGGCTGTTGCGAATATTTCAATGTCCGTATGTGCCAAACCGTTGGTTTATGACACACCTATACGCGTCTCTCGCTCGCTGCGCTCGCTCGAAAACTATAGCCTAACCTAAAACCAATCCATCTTGCGTTCATTATTCGATATGATGGCGACATATTTCAAATTTGCGAACGTTTCGGATCGGTTGTGGGGTTGGACTAGATTTTTACGAGCGAGCGGAGCGAGCGAGCAACGGTCACAATTTCCAAGCTATACATATACCATATATTGTCTTGCATATATTTCGTGCTTGTACCTAATTTTGTCAGCCATTTCGGACATCACATTGCACTGTACTATGAGGAAATAGTACTATTTATGTGAAACTATTCATAAACTGTAAACATGTGTCGGTAGGCAATAGGATAAATACTTCCGGCTCCTCCGGCTGGTGCGAATATTTCAATGTCCGTATGTGCCAAACCGTTGGTTTATCACACCTTTACGCGTCTCTCGCTCGCGGCGCTCGCTCGAAAGCTATAGCCTAACCTAAAACCAATCCATCTTGCGTTCATTATTCGATATGATGGCGACATATTTCAAATTTGCGAACGTGTCGGATCGGTTGTGAGGTTGGACTAGATTTTTACGAGCGAGCGGAGCGAGCGAGCAACGGTCACAATTTCCAAGCTATACATATACCATATATTGTCTTGCATATATTTCGTGCTTATACCTAATTCTGTCAGCCATTTCGGACATCACGTTGCACTGTACTATGAGGAAACGGTACTAATTATGTGAAACTATTGGTAAACCGTAAACATTTGTCAGAAGGCAATAGGATAAAGACTTCCGGCACCTCGGGCTGGTGCGAATATATCAATGTCCGTATGTGCCAAACCGATGGTTTGTGACACACCTTTACGCGTCTCTCGTTCGCTGCGCTCGCACGAAAGCTATAGCCTAACCTAAAACCAATCCATCTTGCGTTCATTATTCGATATGATGGCGACATATTTCAAATTTGCGAACGTGTCGGATCGGTTGTGAGGTTGGAATAGATTTTTACGAGCGAGCGGAGCGAGCGAGCAACGGTCACAATTTCCAAGCTATACATATACCATATATTGTCTTGCATATATTTCGTGCTTGTACCTAATTTTGTCAGCCATTTCGGACATCACATTGCACTGTACTATGAGGAAATAGTACTATTTATGTGAAACTATTCATAAACTGTAAACATGTGTCGGTAGGCAATAGGATAAATACTTCCGGCTCCTCGGGCTGGTGCGAATATTTCAATGTCCGTATGTGCCAAACCGTTGGTTTATCACACCTTTACGCGTCTCTCGCTCGCGGCGCTCGCTCGAAAGCTATAGCCTAACCTAAAACCAATCCATCTTGCGTTCATTATTCGATATGATGGCGACATATTTCAAATTTGCGAACGTGTCGGATCGGTTGT
The DNA here is from genome assembly GCF_024516045.1 of Bombus affinis. Lineage (NCBI taxonomy): Eukaryota > Metazoa > Arthropoda > Insecta > Hymenoptera > Apidae > Bombus > Bombus affinis. The sequence continues at coordinate 119,368 of NW_026108952.1, read as the reverse complement.
GAGGTTGGACTAGATTTTTACGAGCGAGCGGAGCGAGCGAGCAACGGTCACAATTTCCACGCTATACATATACCATATATTGTCTTGCATATATTTCGTGCTTATACCTAATTTTGTCAGCCATTTCGGACATCACGTTGCACTGTACTATGAGGAAACGGTACTAATTATGTGAAACTATTGGTAAACCGTAAACATTTGTCAGAAGGCAATAGGATAAAGACTTCCGGCACCTCGGGCTGGTGCGAATATATCAGTGTCCGTATGTGCCAAACCGATGGTTTGTGACACACCTTTACGCGTCTCTCGTTCGCTGCGCTCGCTCGAAAACTATAGCCTAACCTAAAACCAATCCATCTTGCGTTCATTATTCGATATGATGGCGACATATTTCAAACTTGCGAACGTGTCGGATCGGTTGTGGGGTTGGACTAGATTTTTACGAGCGAGCGGAGCGAGCGAGCAACGGTCACAATTTCCAAGCTATACATATACCATATATTGTCTTGCATATATTTCGTGCTTGTACCTAATTTTGTCACCCATTTCGGACATCACATTGCACTGTACTATGAGGAAATAGTACTATTTATGTGAAACTGTTCATAAACTGTAAACATGTGTCGGTAGGCAATAGGATAAAAACTTCCGGTTCCTCGGGCTGGTGCGAATATTTCAATGTCCGTATGTGCCAAACCGTTGGTTTACGACACACCTATACGCGTCTCTCGCTCGCTGCGCTCGCTCGAAAACTATAGCCTAACCTAAAACCAATCCATCTTGCGTTCATTATTCGATATGATGGCGACATATTTCAAATTTGCGAACGTGTCGGATCGGTTGTGGGGTTGGACTAGATTTTTACGAGCGAGCGGAGCGAGCGAGCAACGGTCACAATTTCCAAGCTATACATATACCATATATTGTCTTGCATATATTTCGTGCTTGTACCTAATTTTGTCAGGCATTTCGGACATCACATTGCACTGTACTATGAGGAAATAGTACTATTTATGTGAAACTATTCATAAACTGTAAACATGCGTCGGTAGGCAATAGGATAAATACTTCCGGCTCCTCGGGCTGGTGCGAATATTTCAATGTCCGTATGTGCCAAACCGTTGGTTTATCACACCTTTACGCGTCTCTCGCTCGCGGCGCTCGCTCGAAAACTATAGCCTAACCTAAAACCAATCCATCTTGCGTTCATTATTCGATATGATGGCGACATATTTCAAATTTGCGAACGTGTCGGATCGGTTGTGAGGTTGGACTAGATTTTTACGAGCGAGCGGAGCGAGCGAGCAACGGTCACAATTTCCAAGCTATACATATACCATATATTGTTTTGCATATATTTCGTGCTTGTACCTAATTTTGTCAGCAATTTCGGACATCACGTTGCACTGTACTATGAGTAAACGGTACTAATTATGTGAAACTATGGGTAAACCGTAAACATTTGTCAGAACGCAATAGGATTAAGACTTCCGGCTCCTCGGGCTGGTGCGAATATATCAATGTCCGTATGTGCCAAACCGATGGTTTGTGACACACCTTTACGCGTCTCTCGTTCGCTGCGCTCGTTCGAAAACTATAGCCTAACCTAAAACCAATCCATCTTGCGTTCATTATTCGATATGGTGGCGACATGTTTCGAATTTGCGAACGTGTGGGATCGGTTGTGAGGTTGGACCAGGTTTTTACGAGCGAGCGGAGCGAGCGTGCCGCGGTCACAATTTCCAAGCTATACATATACCTTATATTGCCTTGCTTATATTTCTTGTTATTACCTACTTTTGTCAGCCATTTTGGACATCACATTGCTCTGTACTATGAGGAAATAGTACTATTTATGTGAAACTATTCATAAACTGTAAACATGTGTCGGTAGGCAATAGGATAAATACTTCCGGCTCCTCGGGCTGGTGCGAATATTTCAATGTCCGTATGTGCCAAACCGTTGGTTTATCACACCTTTACGCGTCTCTCGCTCGCGGCGCTCGCTCGAAAACTATAGCCTAACCTAAAACCAATCCATCTTGCGTTCATTATTCGATATGATGGCGACATATTTCAAATTTGCGAACGTGTCGGATCGGTTGTGAGGTTGGAATAGATTTTTACGAGCGAGCGGAGCGAGCGAGCAACGGTCACAATTTCCAAGCTATACATATACCATACATTGTCTTGCATATATTTCGTGCTTGTACCTAATTTTGTCAGCCATTTCGGACATCACGTTGCACTGTACTATGAGGAAACGGTACTAATTATGTGAAACTATTGGTAAACCGTAAACATTTGTCAGAAGGCAATAGGATAAAGACTTCCGGCTCCTCGGGCTGGTGCGAATATATCAATGTCCGTATGTGCCAAACCGTTGGTTTATCACACCTTTACGCGTCTCTCGCTCGCGGCGCTCGCTCGAAAACTATAGCCTAACCTAAAACCAATCCATCGTGCGTTCATTATTCGATATGATGGCGACATATTTCAAATTTGCGAACGTGTCGGATCGGTTGTGAGGTTGGACTAGATTTTTACGAGCGAGCGGAGCGAGCGAGCAACAGTCACAATTTCCAAGCTATACATATACCATATATTGTCTTGCATATATTTCGTCCTTGTACCTAATTTTGTCAGCCATTTCGGACATCACGTTGCACTGTACTATGAGGAAACGGTACTAATTATGTGAAACTATTGGTAAACCGTAAACATTTGTCAGAAGGCAATAGGATAAAGACTTCGGGCTCCTCGGGCTGGTGCGAATATATCAATGTCCGTATGTGCAAAACCGATGGTTTGTGACACACCTTTACGCGTCTCTCGTTCGCTGCGCTCGCACGAAAGCTATAGCCTAACCTAAAACCAATCCATCTTCCGTTCATTATTCGATATGGTGGCGACGTATTTCAAATTTGCGAACGTGTGGGATCGGTTGTGATGTTGGACTAGATTTTTACGAGCGAGCGGAGCGAGCGAGCAACGGTCACAATTTCCAAGCTATACATATACCTTATATTGCCTTCCATATATTTCGTGTTATTACCTAATTTTGTCAGCAATTTCGGACATCACATTGCACTGTACTATGAGGAAATAGTAGTATTTATGTGAAACTATTCATAAACTGTAAACATGTGTCGGTAGGCAATAGGATAAATACTTCCGGTTCCTCGGGCTGTTGCGAATATTTCAATGTCCGTATGTGCCAAACCGTTGGTTTATGACACACCTATACGCGTCTCTCGCTCGCTGCGCTCGCTCGAAAACTATAGCCTAACCTAAAACCAATCCATCTTGCGTTCATTATTCGATATGATGGCGACATATTTCAAATTTGCGAACGTTTCGGATCGGTTGTGGGGTTGGACTAGATTTTTACGAGCGAGCGGAGCGAGCGAGCAACGGTCACAATTTCCAAGCTATACATATACCATATATTGTCTTGCATATATTTCGTGCTTGTACCTAATTTTGTCAGCCATTTCGGACATCACATTGCACTGTACTATGAGGAAATAGTACTATTTATGTGAAACTATTCATAAACTGTAAACATGTGTCGGTAGGCAATAGGATAAATACTTCCGGCTCCTCCGGCTGGTGCGAATATTTCAATGTCCGTATGTGCCAAACCGTTGGTTTATCACACCTTTACGCGTCTCTCGCTCGCGGCGCTCGCTCGAAAGCTATAGCCTAACCTAAAACCAATCCATCTTGCGTTCATTATTCGATATGATGGCGACATATTTCAAATTTGCGAACGTGTCGGATCGGTTGTGAGGTTGGACTAGATTTTTACGAGCGAGCGGAGCGAGCGAGCAACGGTCACAATTTCCAAGCTATACATATACCATATATTGTCTTGCATATATTTCGTGCTTATACCTAATTCTGTCAGCCATTTCGGACATCACGTTGCACTGTACTATGAGGAAACGGTACTAATTATGTGAAACTATTGGTAAACCGTAAACATTTGTCAGAAGGCAATAGGATAAAGACTTCCGGCACCTCGGGCTGGTGCGAATATATCAATGTCCGTATGTGCCAAACCGATGGTTTGTGACACACCTTTACGCGTCTCTCGTTCGCTGCGCTCGCACGAAAGCTATAGCCTAACCTAAAACCAATCCATCTTGCGTTCATTATTCGATATGATGGCGACATATTTCAAATTTGCGAACGTGTCGGATCGGTTGTGAGGTTGGAACAGATTTTTACGAGCGAGCGGAGCGAGCGAGCAACGGTCACAATTTCCAAGCTATACATATACCATATATTGTCTTGCATATATTTCGTGCTTGTACCTAATTTTGTCAGCCATTTCGGACATCACATTGCACTGTACTATGAGGAAATAGTACTATTTATGTGAAACTATTCATAAACTGTAAACATGTGTCGGTAGGCAATAGGATAAATACTTCCGGCTCCTCGGGCTGGTGCGAATATTTCAATGTCCGTATGTGCCAAACCGTTGGTTTATCACACCTTTACGCGTCTCTCGCTCGCGGCGCTCGCTCGAAAGCTATAGCCTAACCTAAAACCAATCCATCTTGCGTTCATTATTCGATATGATGGCGACATATTTCAAATTTGCGAACGTGTCGGATCGGTTGTGAGGTTGGACTAGATTTTTACGAGCGAGCGGAGCGAGCGAGCAACGGTCACAATTTCCACGCTATACATATACCATATATTGTCTTGCATATATTTCGTGCTTATACCTAATTTTGTCAGCCATTTCGGACATCACGTTGCACTGTACTATGAGGAAACGGTACTAATTATGTGAAACTATTGGTAAACCGTAAACATTTGTCAGAAGGCAATAGGATAAAGACTTCCGGCACCTCGGGCTGGTGCGAATATATCAGTGTCCGTATGTGCCAAACCGATGGTTTGTGACACACCTTTACGCGTCTCTCGTTCGCTGCGCTCGCTCGAAAACTATAGCCTAACCTAAAACCAATCCATCTTGCGTTCATTATTCGATATGATGGCGACATATTTCAAACTTGCGAACGTGTCGGATCGGTTGTGGGGTTGGACTAGATTTTTACGAGCGAGCGGAGCGAGCGAGCAACGGTCACAATTTCCAAGCTATACATATACCATATATTGTCTTGCATATATTTCGTGCTTGTACCTAATTTTGTCAGGCATTTCGGACATCACATTGCACTGTACTATGAGGAAATAGTACTATTTATGTGAAACTATTCATAAACTGTAAACATGCGTCGGTAGGCAATAGGATAAAGACTTTCGTCTCCTCGGGCTGGTGCGAATATTTCAATGTCCGTATGTGCCAAACCGTTGGTTTGTGACACACATTTACGCGTCTCTCGCTCGCTGCGCTAGCACGAAAGCTATAGCCTAACATAAACCAATCCATCTTCCGTTCATTATTCGATATGGTGGCGACATGTTTCGAATTTGCGAACGTGTGGGATCGGTTGTGAGGTTGGACTAGATTTTTACGAGCGAGCGGAGCGAGCGAGCAACGGTCACAATTTCCTAGCTATACATATACCTTATATTGCCTTCCATATATTTCGTGTTATTACCTAATTTTGTTAGCCATTTCGGACATCACATTGCATTGTACTATGTGGAAATAGTACTATTTATGTGAAACTATTCATAAACTGTAAACATGTGTCGGTAGGCAATAGGATAAATACTTCCGGCTCCTCGGGCTGGTGCGAATATTTCAATGTCCGTATGTGCCAAACCGTTGGTTTATGACACACCTATACGCGTCTCTCGCTCGCTGCGCTCGCTCGAAAACTATAGCCTAACCTAAAACCAATCCATCTTGCGTTCATTATTCGATATGATGGCGACATGTTTCAAATTTGCGAACGTGTCGGATCGGTTTTGGGGTTGGACTAGATTTTTACGAGCGAGCGGAGCGAGCGAGCAACGGTCACAATTTCCAAGCTATACATATACCATATATTGTCTTGCATATATTTCGTGCTTGTACCTAATTTTGTCAGCCATTTCGGGCATCACGTTGCACTGTACTATGAGGAAACGGTACTAATTATGTGAAACTATTGGTAAACCGTAAACATTTGTCAGAAGGCAATAGGATAAAGACTTCCGGCTCCTCGGGCTGGTGCGAATATATCAATGTCCGTATGTGCCAAACCGATGGTTTGTGACACACCTTTACGCGTCTCTCGTTCGCTGCGCTCGCACGAAAGCTATAGCCTAACCTAAAACCAATCCATCTTCCGTTCATTATTCGATATGGTGGCGACATATTTCAAATTTGCGAACGTGTGGGATCGGTTGTGAGGTTGGACTAGATTTTTACGAGCGAGCGGAGCGAGCGAGCTACGGTCACAATTTCCAAGCTATACATATACCTTATATTGCCTTCCATATATTTCGTGTTATTACCTAATTTTGTCAGCCATTTCGGACATCACGTTGCACTGTACTATGAGGAAACGGTACTATTTATGTGAAACTGTTGGTAAACCGTAAACATTTGTCAGAAGGGAATAGGATAAAGACTTTCGGCTCCTCGGGCTGGTGCGAATATTTCAATGTCCGCATGTGCCAAACCGTTGGTTTGTGACACACCTTTACGCGTCTCTCGCTCGCTGCGCTCGCACGAAAGCTATAGCCTAACATAAACCAATCCATCTTCCGTTCATTATTCGATATGGTGGCGACATGTTTCGAATTTGCGAACGTGTGGCATAGGTTGTGAGGTTGGACCAGATTTTTACGAGCGAGCGGAGCGAGCGTGCAACGGTCACAATTTCCAAGCTATACATATACCTTATATTGCCTTCCATATATTTCGTGTTATTACCAAATTTTGTCAGCCATTTCGGACATCACATTGCACTGTACTATGAGGAAATAGTACTATTTATGTGAAACTATTCATAAACTGTAAACATGTGTCGGTAGGCAATAGGATAAATACTTCCGGCTCCTCGGGCTGGTGCGAATATTTCAATGTCCGTATGTTCCAAACCGTTGGTTTATGACACACATTTACGCGTCTCTCGCTCGCGGCGCTCGCTCGAAAACTATAGCCTAACCTAAAACCAATCCATCTTGCGTTCATTATTCGATATGATGGCGACATATTTCAAATTTGCGAACGTGTCGGATCGGTTGTGAGGTTGGACTAGATTTTTACGAGCGAGCGGAGCGAGCGAGCAACGGTCACAATTTCCAAGCTATACATATACCTTATATTGCCTTTCATATATTTCGTGCTTGTACCTAATTTTGTCAGCCATTTCGGACATCACGTTGCACTGTACTATGAGGAAACGGTACTAATTATGTGAAACTATTGGTAAACCGTAAACATTTGTCAGAAGGCAATAGGATAAAGACTTCCGGCTCCTCGGGCTGGTGCGAATATATCAATGTCCGTATGTCCCAAACCGATGGTTTGTGACACACCTTTACGCGTCTCTCGTTCGCTGCGCACGCACGAAAGCTATAGCCTAACCTAAAACCAATCCATCTTCCGTTCATTATTCGATATGGTGGCGACATATTTCAAATTTGCGAACTTGTGGGATCGGTTGTGAGGTTGGACTAGATTTTTACGAGCGAGCGGAGCGAGCTAGCAACGGTCACAATTTCCAAGCTATACATATACCTTATATTGCCTTCCATATATTTCGTGTTATTACCTAATTTTGTCAGCCATTTCGGACACCACATTGCACTGTACTATGAGGAAATAGTACTATTTATGTGAAACTATTCATAAACTGTAAATATGTGTCGGTAGGCAATAGGATAAATACTTCCGGCTCCTCGGGCTGGTGCGAATATTTCAATGTCCGTATGTGCCAAACCGTTGGTTTATCACACCTTTACGCGTCTCTCGCTCGCGGCGCTCGCTCGAAAACTATAGCCTAACCTAAAACCAATCCATCTTGCGTTCATTATTCGATATGATGGCGACATATTTCAAATTTGCGAACGTGACGGATCGGTTGTGAGGTTGGACTAGATTTTTACGAGCGAGCGGAGCGAGCAAGCGGAGCGAGCGAGCAACGGTCACAATTTCCAAGCTATACATATACCATATATTGTCTTGCATATATTTCGTGCTTGTACCTAATTTTGTCAGCCATTTCGGACATCACGTTGCACTGTACTATGAGGAAACGGTACTAATTATGTGAAACTATTGGTAAACCGTAAACATTTGTCAGAAGGCAATAGGATAAAGACTTCTGTCTCCTCGGGCTGGTGCGAATATATCAATGTCCGTATGTGCCAAACCGATGGTTTGTGACACACCTTTACGCGTCTCTCGTTCGCTGCGCACGCACGAAAGCTATAGCCTAACCTAAAACCAATCCATCTTCCGTTCATTATTCGATATGGTGGCGACATATTTCAAATTTGCGAACGTGTGGGATCGGTTGTGAGGTTGGACTAGATTTTTACGAGCGAGCGGAGCGAGCTAGCAACGGTCACAATTTCCAATCTATACATATACCTTATATTGCCTTCCATATATTTCGTGTTATTACCTAATTTTGTCAGCCATTTCGGACATCACATTGCACTCTACTATGAGGAAATTGTACTATTTATGTGAAACTATTCATAAACTGTAAACATGTGTCGGTAGGCAATAGGATAAATACTTCCGGTTCCTCGGGCTGGTGCGAATATTTCAATGTCCGTATGTGCCAAACCGTTGGTTTATGACACACCTATACGCGTCTCTCGCTCGCTGCGCTCGCTCGAAAACTATAGCCTAACCTAAAACCAATCCATCTTGTGTTCATTATTCGATATGATGACGACATATTTCAAATTTGCGAACGTGTCGGATCGGTTGTGGGGTTGGACTAGATTTTTACGAGCGAGCGGAGCGAGCGAGCAACGGTCACAATTTCCAAGCTATGCATATACCATATATTGTCTTGCATATATTTCGTGCTTGTACCTAATTTTGTCAGCCATTTCGGACATCACGTTGCACTGTACTATGAGGAAACGGTACTAATTATGTGAAACTATTCGTAAACCGTAAACATTTGTCAGAAGGCAATAGGATAAAGACTTCCGGCTCCTCGGGCTGGTGCGAATATATCAATGTCCGTATGTGCCAAACCGATGGTTTATCACACCTTTACGCGTCTCTCGTTCGCTGCGCTCGCACGAAAGATATAGCCTAACCTATAACCAATCCACCTTCCGTTCATTATTCGGTATGGTGGCGACATATTTCAAATTTGCGAACGTGTGGGATCGGTTGTGAGGTTGGACTAGATTTTTACGAGCGAGCGGAGCGAGCGAGCAACGGTCACAATTTCCAAGCTATACATATACCTTATATTGCCTTCCATATATTTCGTGTTATTACCTAATTTTGTCAGCCATTTCGGACACCACATTGCACTGTACTATGAGGAAATAGTACTATTTATGTGAAACTATTCATAAATTGTAAACATGTGTCGGTAGCCAATAGGATAAATACTTCCGGCTCCTCGGGATGGTGCGAATATTTCAATGTCCGTATGTGCCAAACCGTTGGTTTATGACACACCTATACGCGTCTCTCGCTCGCTGCGCTCGCTCGAAAACTATAGCCTAACCTAAAACCAATCCATCTTGCGTTCATTATTCGATATGATGGCGACATATTTCAAATTTGCGAACGTGACGGATCGGTTGTGAGGTTGGACTAGATTTTTGCGAGCGGGCGGAGCGAGCGAGAAACGGTCACAATTTCCAAGCTATACATATACCATATATTGCCTTGCATAGTATTCGTGCTAGTACCTAATTTTGTCTGCCATTTCGGACATCACATTGCACTGTACTATGAGGAAACTGTACTAATTATGTGAAACTGTTGGTAAACCGTAAACATTTGTCAGAAGGCAATAGGATAAAGACTTTCGTCTCCTCGGGCTGGTGCGAATATTTCAATGTCCGTATGTGCCAAACCGTTGGTTTGTGACACACATTTACGCGTCTCTCGCTCGCTGCGCTAGCACGAAAGCTATAGCCTAACATAAACCAATCCATCTTCCGTTCATTATTCGATATGGTGGCGACATGTTTCGAATTTGCGAACGTGTGGGATCGGTTGTGAGGTTGGACTAGATTTTTACGAGCGAGCGGAGCGAGCGAGCAACGGTCACAATTTCCTAGCTATACATATACCTTATATTGCCTTCCATATATTTCGTGTTATTACCTAATTTTGTTAGCCATTTCGGACATCACATTGCATTGTACTATGTGGAAATAGTACTATTTATGTGAAACTATTCATAAACTGTAAACATGTGTCGGTAGGCAATAGGATAAATACTTCCGGCTCCTCGGGCTGGTGCGAATATTTCAATGTCCGTATGTGCCAAACCGTTGGTTTATGACACACCTATACGCGTCTCTCGCTCGCTGCGCTCGCTCGAAAACTATAGCCTAACCTAAAACCAATCCATCTTGCGTTCATTATTCGATATGATGGCGACATGTTTCAAATTTGCGAACGTGTCGGATCGGTTGTGGGGTTGGACTAGATTTTTACGAGCGAGCGGAGCGAGCTAGCAACGGTCACAATTTCCAATCTATACATATACCTTATATTGCCTTCCATATATTTCGTGTTATTACCTAATTTTGTCAGCCATTTCGGACATCACATTGCACTGTACTATGAGGAAATTGTACTATTTATGTGAAACTATTCATAAACTGTAAACATGTGTCGGTAGGCAATAGGATAAATACTTCCGGTTCTTCGGGCTGGTGCGAATATTTCAATGTCCGTATGTGCCAAACCGTTGGTTTATGACACACCTATACGCGTCTCTCGCTCGCTGCGCTCGCTCGAAAACTATAGCCTAACCTAAAACCAATCCATCTTGCGTTCATTATTCGATATGATGACGACATATTTCAAATTTGCGAACGTGTCGGATCGGTTGTGGGGTTGGACTAGATTTTTACGAGCGAGCGGAGCGAGCGAGCAACGGTCACAATTTCCAAGCTATGCATATACCATATATTGTCTTGCATATATTTCGTGCTTGTACCTAATTTTGTCAGCCATTTCGGACATCACGTTGCACTGTACTATGAGGAAACGGTACTAATTATGTGAAACTATTCGTAAACCGTAAACATTTGTCAGAAGGCAATAGGATAAAGACTTCCGTCTCCTCGGACTGGTGCGAATATTTCAATGTCCGTATGTGCCAAACCGTTGGTTTGAGACACACATTTACGCGTCGCTCGCTCGCTGCGCTCGCTCGAAAACTATAGCCTAACCTAAAACCAATCCATCTTCCGTCATTCTTCGATATGGTGGCGACATATTTCAAATTTGCGAACGTGACGGATCGGTTGTGAGGTTGGACTAGATTTTTGCGAGCGAGCGGAGCGAGCGAGAAACGATCACAATTTCCAAGCTATACATATACCATATATTGCCTTGCATAGTATTCGTGCTAGTACCTAATTTTGTCTGCCATTTCGGACATCACATTGCACTGTACTATGAGGAAACGGTACTATTTATGTGAAACTGTTGGTAAACCGTAAACATTTGTCAGAAGGGAATAGGATAAAGACTTTCGGCTCCTCGGGCTGGTGCGAATATTTCAATGTCCGTATGTGCCAAACCGTTGGTTTGTGACACACCTTTACGCGTCTCTCGCTCGCTGCGCTCGCACGAAAGCTATAGCCTAACATAAATCAATCCATCTTCCGTTCATTATTCGATATGGTGGCGACATGTTTCGAATTTGCGAACGTGTGGCATCGGTTGTGAGGTTGGACCAGATTTTTACGAGCGAGCGGAGCGAGCGAGCAACGGTCACAATTTCCAAGCTATACATATACCTTATATTGCCTTCCATATATTTCGTGTTATTACCTAATTTTGTCAGCCATTTCGGACACCACATTGCACTGTACTATGAGGAAATAGTACTATTTATGTGAAACTATTCATAAATTGTAAACATGTGTCGGTAGGCAATAGGATAAATACTTCCGGCTCCTCGGGCTGGTGCGAATATTTCAATGTCCGTATGTGCCAAACCGTTGGTTTATGACACACCTATACGCGTCTCTCGCTCGCTGCGCTCGCTCGAAAACTATAACCTAACCTAAATCCAATCCATCTTGCGTTCATTATTCGATATGATGGCGACATATTTCAAATTTGCGAACGTGACGGATCGGTTGTGAGGTTGGACTAGATTTTTGCGAGCGAGCGAGAAACGGTCACAATTTCCAAGCTATACATATACCATATATTGCCTTGCATAGTATTCGTGCTTGTACCTAATTTTGTCAGCCATTTCGGACATCACGTTGCACTGTACTATGAGGAAACGGTACTAATTATGTGAAACTATTCGTAAACCGTAAACATTTGTCAGAAGGCAATAGGATAAAGACTTCCGGCTCCTCGGGCTGGTGCGAATATATCAATGTCCGTATGTGCCAAACCGATGGTTTATCACACCTTTACGCGTCTCTCGTTCGCTGCGCTCGCACGAAAGATATAGCCTAACCTATAACCAATCCACCTTCCGTTCATTATTCGGTATGGTGGCGACATATTTCAAATTTGCGAACGTGTGGGATCGGTTGTGAGGTTGGACTAGATTTTTACGAGCGAGCGGAGCGAGCGAGCAACGGTCACAATTTCCAAGCTATACATATACCTTATATTGCCTTCCATATATTTCGTGTTATTACCTAATTTTGTCAGCCATTTCGGACACCACATTGCACTGTACTATGAGGAAATAGTACTATTTATGTGAAACTATTCATAAATTGTAAACATGTGTCGGTAGCCAATAGGATAAATACTTCCGGCTCCTCGGGATGGTGCGAATATTTCAATGTCCGTATGTGCCAAACCGTTGGTTTATGACACACCTATACGCGTCTCTCGCTCGCTGCGCTCGCTCGAAAACTATAGCCTAACCTAAAACCAATCCATCTTGCGTTCATTATTCGATATGATGGCGACATATTTCAAATTTGCGAACGTGACGGATCGGTTGTGAGGTTGGACTAGATTTTTGCGAGCGGGCGGAGCGAGCGAGAAACGGTCACAATTTCCAAGCTATACATATACCATATATTGCCTTGCATAGTATTCGTGCTAGTACCTAATTTTGTCTGCCATTTCGGACATCACATTGCACTGTACTATGAGGAAACTGTACTAATTATGTGAAACTGTTGGTAAACCGTAAACATTTGTCAGAAGGCAATAGGATAAAGACTTTCGTCTCCTCGGGCTGGTGCGAATATTTCAATGTCCGTATGTGCCAAACCGTTGGTTTGTGACACACATTTACGCGTCTCTCGCTCGCTGCGCTAGCACGAAAGCTATAGCCTAACATAAACCAATCCATCTTCCGTTCATTATTCGATATGGTGGCGACATGTTTCGAATTTGCGAACGTGTGGGATCGGTTGTGAGGTTGGACTAGATTTTTACGAGCGAGCGGAGCGAGCGAGCAACGGTCACAATTTCCTAGCTATACATATACCTTATATTGCCTTCCATATATTTCGTGTTATTACCTAATTTTGTTAGCCATTTCGGACATCACATTGCATTGTACTATGTGGAAATAGTACTATTTATGTGAAACTATTCATAAACTGTAAACATGTGTCGGTAGGCAATAGGATAAATACTTCCGGCTCCTCGGGCTGGTGCGAATATTTCAATGTCCGTATGTGCCAAACCGTTGGTTTATGACACACCTATACGCGTCTCTCGCTCGCTGCGCTCGCTCGAAAACTATAGCCTAACCTAAAACCAATCCATCTTGCGTTCATTATTCGATATGATGGCGACATGTTTCAAATTTGCGAACGTGTCGGATCGGTTGTGGGGTTGGACTAGATTTTTACGAGCGAGCGGAGCGAGCTAGCAACGGTCACAATTTCCAATCTATACATATACCTTATATTGCCTTCCATATATTTCGTGTTATTACCTAATTTTGTCAGCCATTTCGGACATCACATTGCACTGTACTATGAGGAAATTGTACTATTTATGTGAAACTATTCATAAACTGTAAACATGTGTCGGTAGGCAATAGGATAAATACTTCCGGTTCTTCGGGCTGGTGCGAATATTTCAATGTCCGTATGTGCCAAACCGTTGGTTTATGACACACCTATACGCGTCTCTCGCTCGCTGCGCTCGCTCGAAAACTATAGCCTAACCTAAAACCAATCCATCTTGCGTTCATTATTCGATATGATGACGACATATTTCAAATTTGCGAACGTGTCGGATCGGTTGTGGGGTTGGACTAGATTTTTACGAGCGAGCGGAGCGAGCGAGCAACGGTCACAATTTCCAAGCTATGCATATACCATATATTGTCTTGCATATATTTCGTGCTTGTACCTAATTTTGTCAGCCATTTCGGACATCACGTTGCACTGTACTATGAGGAAACGGTACTAATTATGTGAAACTATTCGTAAACCGTAAACATTTGTCAGAAGGCAATAGGATAAAGACTTCCGTCTCCTCGGACTGGTGCGAATATTTCAATGTCCGTATGTGCCAAACCGTTGGTTTGAGACACACATTTACGCGTCGCTCGCTCGCTGCGCTCGCTCGAAAACTATAGCCTAACCTAAAACCAATCCATCTTCCGTCATTCTTCGATATGGTGGCGACATATTTCAAATTTGCGAACGTGACGGATCGGTTGTGAGGTTGGACTAGATTTTTGCGAGCGAGCGGAGCGAGCGAGAAACGATCACAATTTCCAAGCTATACATATACCATATATTGCCTTGCATAGTATTCGTGCTAGTACCTAATTTTGTCTGCCATTTCGGACATCACATTGCACTGTACTATGAGGAAACGGTACTATTTATGTGAAACTGTTGGTAAACCGTAAACATTTGTCAGAAGGGAATAGGATAAAGACTTTCGGCTCCTCGGGCTGGTGCGAATATTTCAATGTCCGTATGTGCCAAACCGTTGGTTTGTGACACACCTTTACGCGTCTCTCGCTCGCTGCGCTCGCACGAAAGCTATAGCCTAACATAAATCAATCCATCTTCCGTTCATTATTCGATATGGTGGCGACATGTTTCGAATTTGCGAACGTGTGGCATCGGTTGTGAGGTTGGACCAGATTTTTACGAGCGAGCGGAGCGAGCGAGCAACGGTCACAATTTCCAAGCTATACATATACCTTATATTGCCTTCCATATATTTCGTGTTATTACCTAATTTTGTCAGCCATTTCGGACACCACATTGCACTGTACTATGAGGAAATAGTACTATTTATGTGAAACTATTCATAAATTGTAAACATGTGTCGGTAGGCAATAGGATAAATACTTCCGGCTCCTCGGGCTGGTGCGAATATTTCAATGTCCGTATGTGCCAAACCGTTGGTTTATGACACACCTATACGCGTCTCTCGCTCGCTGCGCTCGCTCGAAAACTATAGCCTAACCTAAATCCAATCCATCTTGCGTTCATTATTCGATATGATGGCGACATATTTCAAATTTGCGAACGTGACGGATCGGTTGTGAGGTTGGACTAGATTTTTGCGAGCGAGCGAGAAACGGTCACAATTTCCAAGCTATACATATACCATATATTGCCTTGCATAGTATTCGTGCTAGTACCTAATTTTGTCTGCCATTTCGGACATCACATTGCACTGTACTATGAGGAAACGGTACTAATTATGTGAAACTGTTGGTAAACCGTAAACATTTGTCAGAAGGCAATAGGATAAAGACTTTCGTCTCCTCGGGCTGGTGCGAATATTTCAATGTCCGTATGTGCCAAACCGTTGGTTTGTGACACACATTTACGCGTCTCTCGCTCGCTGCGCTAGCACGAAAGCTATAGCCTAACATAAACCAATCCATCTTCCGTTCATTATTCGATATGGTGGCGACATGTTTCGAATTTGCGAACGTGTGGGATCCGTTGTGAGGTTGGACTAGATTTTTACGAGCGAGCGGAGCGAGCGAGCAACGGTCACAATTTCCAAGCTATACATATACCTTATATTGCCTTCCATATATTTCGTGTTATTACCTAATTTTGTTAGCCATTTCGGACATCACATTGCATTGTACTATGTGGAAATAGTACTATTTATGTGAAACTATTCATAAACTGTAAACATGTGTCGGTAGGCAATAGGATAAATACTTCCGGCTCCTCGGGCTGGTGCGAATATTTCAATGTCCGTATGTGCCAAACCGTTGGTTTGTGACACACCTTTACGCGTCTCTCGCTCGCTGCGCTCGCACGAAAGCTATAGCCTAACATAAATCAATCCATCTTCCGTTCATTATTCGATATGGTGGCGACATGTTTCGAATTTGCGAACGTGTGGCATCGGTTGTGAGGTTGGACCAGATTTTTACGAGCGAGCGGAGCGAGCGAGCAACGGTCACAATTTCCAAGCTATACATATACCTTATATTGCCTTTCATATATTTCGTGCTTGTACCTAATTTTGTCAGCCATTTCGGACATCACGTTGCACTGTACTATGAGGAAACGGTACTAATTATGTGAAACTATTGGTAAACCGTAAACATTTGTCAGAAGGCAATAGGATAAAGACTTCCGGCTCCTCGGGCTGGTGCGAATATATCAATGTCCGTATGTGCCAAACCGATGGTTTGTGACACACCTTTACGCGTCTCTCGTTCGCTGCGCTCGCACGAAAGCTATAGCCTGACCTAAAACCAATCCATCTTCCGTTCATTATTCGATATGGTGGCGACATATTTCAAATTTGCGAACGTGTGGGATCGGTTGTGAGGTTGGACGAGATTTTTACAAGCGAGCGGAGCGAGCGGTCACAATTTCCAAGCTATACATATACCTTATATTGCCTTCCATATATTTCGTGTTATTACCTAATTTTGTCAGCCTTTTCGGACATCACATTGCACTGTACTATGAGGAAATAGTACTATTTATGTGAAACTATTCATAAACTGTAAACATGTGTCGGTAGGCAATAGGATAAATACTTCCGGCTCCTCGGGCTGGTGCGAATATTTCAATGTCCGTATGTGCCAAACCGTTGGTTTATGACACACCTATACGCGTCTCTCGATCGCTGCGCTCGCTCGAAATCTATAGCGTAACCTAAAACCAATCCATCTTCCGTTCATTATTCGATATGGTGGCGACATATTTCAAATTTGCGAACGTGTGGGATCGGTTGTGAGGTTGGACTAGATTTTTACGAGCTAGCGGAGCGAGCGAGCGACGGTCACAATTTCCAAGCTATACATATACCTTATATTGCCTTCCATATATTTCGTGTTATTACCTAATTTTGTCAGCCATTTCGGACATCACATTGCACTGTACTACGAGGAAATAGTACTAATTATGTGAAACTATTGGTAAACCGTAAACATTTGTCAGAAGGCAATAGGATAAAGACTTCCGGCTCCTCGGGCTGGTGCGAATATATCAATGTCCGTATGTGCCAAACCGATGGTTTGTGACACACCTTTACGCGTCTCTCGTTCGCTGCGCTCGCACGAAAGCTATAGCGTAACCTAAAACCAATCCATCTTCCGTTCATTATTCGATATGGTGGCGACATATTTCAAATTTGCGAACGTGTGGGATCGGTTGTGAGGTTGGACTAGATTTTTACGAGCTAGCGGAGAGAGCGAGCGACGGTCACAATTTCCAAGCTATACATATACCTTATATTGCCTTCCATATATTTCGTGTTATTACCTAATTTTGTCAGCCATTTCGGACATCACATTGCACTGTACTATGAGGAAATAGTACTAATTATGTGAAACTATTGGTAAACCGTAAACATTTGTCAGAAGGCAATAGGATAAAGACTTCCGGCTCCTCGGGCTGGTGCGAATATATCAATGTCCGTATGTGCCAAACCGATGGTTTGTGACACACCTTTACGCGTCTCTCGTTCGCTGCGCTCGCACGAAAGCTATAGCGTAACCTAAAACCAATCCATCTTCCGTTCATTATTCGATATGGTGGCGACATATTTCAAATTTGCGAACGTGTGGGATCGGTTGTGACGTTGGACTAGATTTTTACGAGCTAGCGGAGCGAGCGAGCGACGGTCACAATTTCCAAGCTATACATATACCATATATTGTCTTGCATATATTTCGTGCTTGTACCTAATTTTGTCAGCCATTTCGGACATCACGTTGCACTGTACTATGAGGAAATAGTACTATTTATGTGAAACTATTCATAAACTGTAAACATGTGTCGGTAGGCAATAGGATAAATACTTCCGGCTCCTCGGGCTGGTGCGAATATTTCAATGTCCGTATGTGCCAAACCGTTGGTTTATGACACACCTATACGCGTCTCTCGCTCGCTGCGCTCGCTCGAAAACTATAGCCTAACCTAAAACCAATCCATCTTGCGTTCATTATTCGATATGATGGCGACATATTTCAAATTTGCAAACGTGTCGGATCGGTTGTGGGGTTGGACTAGATTTTTACGAGCGAGCGGAGCGAGCGAGCAACGGTCACCATTTCCAAGCTATACATATACCATATATTGTCTTGCATATATTTCGTGCTTGTACCTAATTTTGTCAGCCATTTCGGACATCACGTTGCACTGTACTATGAGGAAATAGTACTATTTATGTGAAACTATTCATAAACTGTAAACATGTGTCGGTAGGCAATAGGATAAATACTTCCGGCTCCTCGGGCTGGTGCGAATATTTCAATGTCCGTATGTGCCAAACCGTTGGTTTATGACACACCTATACGCGTCTCTCGCTCGCTGCGCTCGCTCGAAAACTATAGCCTAACCTAAAACCAATCCATCTTGCGTTCATTATTCGATATGATGGCGACATATTTCAAATTTGCGAACGTGTGGGATCGGTTGTGAGGTTGGACTAGATTTTTACGAGCGAGCGGAGCGAGCGAGCAACGGTCACCATTTCCAAGCTATACATATACCATATATTGTCTTGCATATATTTCGTGCTTGTACCTAATTTTGTCAGCCATTTCGGACATCACGTTGCACTGTACTATGAGGAAATAGTACTATTTATGTGAAACTATTCATAAACTGTAAACATGTGTCGGTAGGCAATAGGATAAATACTTCCGGCTCCTCGGGCTGATGCGAATATTTCAATGTCCGTATGTGCCAAACCGTTGGTTTATGACACACCTATGCGCGTCTCTCGCTCGCTGCGCTCGCTCGAAAACTATAGCCTAACCTATAACCAATCCATCTTGCGTTCATTATTCGATATGATGACGACATATATCAAATTTGCAAACGTGTCGGATCGGTTGTGGGGTTGGACTAGATTTTTACGAGCGAGCGGAGCGAGCGAGCAACGGTCACCATTTCCAAGCTATACATATACCATATATTGTCTTGCATATATTTCGTGCTTGTACCTAATTTTGTCAGCCATTTCGGACATCACGATGCACTGTACTATGAGGAAACGGTACTAATTATGTGAAACTATTGGTAAACCGTAAACATTTGTCAGAAGGCAATAGGATAAAGACTTCCGGCTCCTCGGGCTGGTGCGAATATTTCAATGTCCGTATGTGCCAAACCGTTGGTTTATGACACACCTATACGCGTCTCTCGATCGCTGCGCTCGCTCGAAAACTATAGCGTAACCTAAAACCAATCCATCTTCCGTTCATTATTCGATATGGTGGCGACATATTTCAAATTTGCGAACGTGTGGGATCGGTTGTGAGGTTGGACTAGATTTTTACGAGCTAGCGGAGCGAGCGAGCGACGGTCAAAATTTCCAAGATATACATATACCTTATATTGCCTTCCATATATTTCGTGTTATTACCTAATTTTGTCAGCCATTTCGGACATCACATTGCACTGTACTATGAGGAAATAGTACTAATTATGTGAAACTATTGGTAAACCGTAAACATTTGTCAGAAGGCAATAGGATAAAAACTTCCGGCTCCTCGGGCTGGTGTGAATATATCAATGTCCGTATGTGCCAAACCGATGGTTTGTGACACACTTTTACGCGTCTCTCGTTCGCTGCGCTCGCACGAAAGCTATAGCGTAACCTAAAACCAATCCATCTTCCGTTCATTATTCGATATGGTGGCGACATATTTCAAATTTGCGAACGTGTGGGATCGGTTGTGAGGTTGGACTAGATTTTTACGAGCTAGCGGAGCGAGCGAGCGACGGTCACAATTTCCAAGCTATACATATACCTTATATTGCCTTCCATATATTTCGTGTTATTACCTAATTTTGTCAGCCATTTCGGACATCACATTGCACTGTACTATGAGGAAATAGTACTATTTATGTGAAAATATTCATAAACTGTAAACATGTGTCGGTAGGCAATAGGATAAATACTTCCGGCTCCTCGGGCTGGTGCGAATATTTCAATGTCCGTATGTGCCAAACCGTTGGTTTATGACACACCTATACGGGTCTCTCGCTCGCTGCGCTCGCTCGAAAACTATAGCCTAACCTAAAACCAATCCACCTTGCGTTCATTATTCGATATGATGGCGACATATTTCAAATTTGCAAACGTGTCGGATCGATTGTGGGGTTGGACTAGATTTTTACGAGCGAGCGGAGCGAGCGAGCAACGGTCACAATTTCCAAGCTATACATATACCATATATTGTCTTGCATATATTTCGTGCTTGTACCTAATTTTGTCAGCCATTTCGGACATCACATTGCACTGTACTATGAGGAAATAGTACTATTTATGTGAAACTATTCATAAACTGTAAACATGTGTCGGTAGGCAATAGGATAAATACTTCCGGCTCCTCGGGCTGGTGCGAATATTTCAATGTCCGTATGTGCCAAACCGTTGGTTTATCACACCTTTACGCGTCTCTCGCTCGCGGCGCTCGCACGAAAGCTATAGCCTAACCTAAAACCAATCCATCTTCCGTTCATTCTTCGATATGGTGGCGACATATTTCAAATTTGCGAACGTGTCGGATCGGTTGTGGGGTTGGACTAGATTTTTACGAGCGAGCGCAGCGAGCGAGCAACGGTCACAATTTCCAAGCTATACATATACCATATATTGTCTTGCATATATTTCGTGCTTGTACCTAATTTTGTCAGCCATTTCGGACATCACATTTCACTGTACTATGAGGAAATAGTACTATTTATGTGAAACTATTCATAAACTGTAAACATGTGTCGGTAGGCAATAGGATAAATACTTCCGGCTCCTCGGGCTGGTGCGAATATATCAATGTCCGTATGTGCCAAACCGATGGTTTGTGACACACCTTTACGCGTCTCTCGTTCGCTGCGCACGCACGAAAGCTATAGCCTAACCTAAAACCAATCCATCTTCCGTTCATTATTCGATATGGTGGCGACATATTTCAAATTTGCGAACGTGTGGGATCGGTTGTGAGGTTGGACTAGATTTTTACGAGCTAGCGGAGCGAGCGAGCGACGGTCACAATTTCCAAGCTATACATATACCTTATATTGCCTTCCATATATTTCGTGTTATTACCTAATTTTGTCAGCCATTTCGGACATCACATTGCACTGTACTATGAGGAAATAGTACTATTTATGTGAAACTATTCATAAACTGTAAACATGTGTCGGTAGGCAATAGGATAAAGACTTCCGGCTCCTCGGGCTGGTGCGAATATATCAATGTCCGTATGTGCCAAACCGATGGTTTGTGACACACCTTTACGCGTCTCTCGATCGCTGCGCTCGCACGAAAGCTATAGCCTAACCTAAAACCAATCCATCTTCCGTTCATTATTCGATATGGTGGCGACATATTTCAAATTTGCGAACGTGTGGGATCGGTTGTGATGTTGGACTAGATTTTTACGAGCGTGCGGAGCGAGCGAGCAACGGCCACAATTTCCAAGCTATACATATACCTTATATTGCCTTCCATATATTTCGTGTTATTACCTAATTTTGTCAGCAATTTCGGACATCACATTGCACTGTACTATGAGGAAATAGTACTATTTATGTGAAACTATTCATAAACTGTAAGCATGTGTCGGTAGGCAATAGGATAAATACTTCCAGCTCCTCGGGCTGGTGCGAATATTTCAATGTCCGTATGTGCCAAACCGTTGGTTTATGACACACCTATACGCGTCTCTCGCTCGCTGCGCTCGCTCGAAAACTATAGCCTAACCTAAAACCAATCCATCTTGCGTTCATTATTCGATATGATGGCGACATATTTCAAATTTGCGAACGTGTCGGATCGGTTGTGAGGTTGGACTAGATTTTTACGAGCGAGCGGAGCGAGCGAGCAACGGTCACAATCTCCAAGCTATACATATACCTTATATTGCCTTTCATATATTTCGTGCTTGTACCTAATTTTGTCAGCCATTTCGGACATCACGTTGCACTGTACTATGAGGAAACGGTACTAATTATGTGAAACTATTGGTAAACCGTAAACATTTGTCAGAAGGCAATAGGATAAAGACTTCCGGCTCCTCGGGCTGGTGCGAATATATCAATGTCCGTATGTGCCAAACCGATGGTTTGTGACACACCTTTACGCGTCTCTCGTTCGCTGCGCACGCACGAAAGCTATAGCCTAACCTAAAACCAATCCATCTTCCGTTCATTATTCGATATGGTGGCGACATATTTCAAATTTGCGAACTTGTGGGATCGGTTGTGAGGTTGGACTAGATTTTTACGAGCGAGCGGAGCGAGCTAGCAACGGTCACAATTTCCAATCTATACATATACCTTATATTGCCTTCCATATATTTCGTGTTATTACCTAATTTTGTCAGCCATTTCGGACATCACATTGCACTGTACTATGAGGAAATTGTACTATTTATGTGAAACTATTCATAAACTGTAAACATGTGTCGGTAGGCAATAGGATAAATACTTCCGGTTCTTCGGGCTGGTGCGAATATTTCAATGTCCGTATGTGCCAAACCGTTGGTTTATGACACACCTATACGCGTCTCTCGCTCGCTGCGCTCGCTCGAAAACTATAGCCTAACCTAAAACCAATCCATCTTGCGTTCATTATTCGATATGATGACGACATATTTCAAATTTGCGAACGTGTCGGATCGGTTGTGGGGTTGGACTAGATTTTTACGAGCGAGCGGAGCGAGCGAGCAACGGTCACAATTTCCAAGCTATACATATACCTTATATTGCCTTCCATATATTTCGTGTTATTACCTAATTTTGTCAGCCATTTCGGACACCACATTGCACTGTACTATGAGGAAATAGTACTATTTATGTGAAACTATTCATAAATTGTAAACATGTGTCGGTAGCCAATAGGATAAATACTTCCGGCTCCTCGGGATGGTGCGAATATTTCAATGTCCGTATGTGCCAAACCGTTGGTTTATGACACACCTATACGCGTCGCTCGCTCGCTGCGCTCGCTCGAAAACTATAGCCTAACCTAAAACCAATCCATCTTGCGTTCATTATTCGATATGATGGCGACATATTTCAAATTTGCGAACGTGACGGATCGGTTGTGAGGTTGGCTAGATTTTTGCGAGCGGGCGGAGCGAGCGAGAAACGGTCACAATTTCCAAGCTATACATATACCATATATTGCCTTGCATAGTATTCGTGCTAGTACCTAATTTTGTCTGCCATTTCGGACATCACATTGCACTGTACTATGAGGAAACTGTACTAATTATGTGAAACTGTTGGTAAACCGTAAACATTTGTCAGAAGGCAATAGGATAAAGACTTTCGTCTCTCGGCTGGTGCGAATATTTCAATGTCCGTATGTGCCAAACCGTTGGTTTGTGACACACATTTACGCGTCTCTCGCTCGCTGCGCTAGCACGAAAGCTATAGCCTAACATAAACCAATCCATCTTCCGTTCATTATTCGATATGGGTGGCGACATGTTTCGAATTTGCGAACGTGTGGGATCGGTTGTGAGGTTGGACTAGATTTTTACGAGCGAGCGGAGCGAGCGAGCAACGGTCACAATTTCCTAGCTATACATATACCTTATATTGCCTTCCATATATTTCGTGTTATTACCTAATTTTGTTAGCCATTTCGGACATCACATTGCATTGTACTATGTGGAAATAGTACTATTTATGTGAAACTATTCATAAACTGTAAACATGTGTCGGTAGGCAATAGGATAAATACTTCCGGCTCCTCGGGCTGGTGCGAATATTTCAATGTCCGTATGTGCCAAACCGTTGGTTTATGACACACCTATACGCGTCTCTCGCTCGCTGCGCTCGCTCGAAAACTATAGCCTAACCTAAAACCAATCCATCTTGCGTTCATTATTCGATATGATGGCGACATGTTTCAAATTTGCGAACGTGTCGGATCGGTTGTGGGGTTGGACTAGATTTTTACGAGCGAGCGGAGCGAGCTAGCAACGGTCACAATTTCCAATCTATACATATACCTTATATTGCCTTCCATATATTTCGTGTTATTACCTAATTTTGTCAGCCATTTCGGACATCACATTGCACTGTACTATGAGGAAATTGTACTATTTATGTGAAACTATCATAAACTGTAAACATGTGTCGGTAGGCAATAGGATAAATACTTCCGGTTCTTCGGGCTGGTGCGAATATTTCAATGTCCGTATGTGCCAAACCGTTGGTTTATGACACACCTATACGGGTCTCTCGCTCGCTGCGCTCGCTCGAAAACTATAGCCTAACCTAAAACCAATCCATCTTGCGTTCATTATTCGATATGATGACGACATATTTCAAATTTGCGAACGTGTCGGATCGGTTGTGGGGTTGGACTAGATTTTTACGAGCGAGCGGAGCGAGCGAGCAACGGTCACAATTTCCAAGCTATGCATATACCATATATTGTCTTGCATATATTTCGTGCTTGTACCTAATTTTGTCAGCCATTTCGGACATCACGTTGCACTGTACTATGAGAAACGGTACTAATTATGTGAAACTATTCGTAAACCGTAAACATTTGTCAGAAGGCAATAGGATAAAGACTTCCGTCTCCTCGGACTGGTGCGAATATTTCAATGTCCGTATGTGCCAAACCGTTGGTTTGAGACACACATTTACGCGTCGCTCGCTCGCTGCGCTCGCTCGAAAACTATAGCCTAACCTAAAACCAATCCATCTTCCGTCATTCTTCGATATGGTGGCGACATATTTCAAATTTGCGAACGTGACGGATCGGTTGTGAGGTTGGACTAGATTTTTGCGAGCGAGCGGAGCGAGCGAGAAACGATCACAATTTCCAAGCTATACATATACCATATATTGCCTTGCATAGTATTCGTGCTAGTACCTAATTTTGTCTGCCATTTCGGACATCACATTGCACTGTACTATGAGGAAACGGTACTATTTATGTGAAACTGTTGGTAACCGTAAACATTTGTCAGAAGGGAATAGGATAAAGACTTTCGGCTCCTCGGGCTGGTGCGAATATTTCAATGTCCGTATGTGCCAAACCGTTGGTTGTGACACACCTTTACGCGTCTCTCGCTCGCTGCGCTCGCACGAAAGCTATAGCCTAACATAAATCAATCCATCTTCCGTTCATTATTCGATATGGTGGCGACATGTTTCGAATTTGCGAACGTGTGGCATCGGTTGTGAGGTTGGACCAGATTTTTACGAGCGAGCGGAGCGAGCGAGCAACGGTCACAATTTCCAAGCTATACATATACCTTATATTGCCTTCCATATATTTCGTGTTATTACCTAATTTTGTCAGCCATTTCGGACACCACATTGCACTGTACTATGAGGAAATAGTACTATTTATGTGAAACTATTCATAAATTGTAACATGTGTCGGTAGGCAATAGGATAAATACTTCCGGCTCCTCGGGCTGGTGCGAATATTTCAATGTCCGTATGTGCCAAACCGTTGGTTTATGACACACCTATACGCGTCTCTCGCTCGCTGCGCTCGCTCGAAAACTATAGCCTAACCTAAATCCAATCCATCTTGCGTTCATTATTCGATATGATGGCGACATATTTCAAATTTGCGAACGTGACGGATCGGTTGTGAGGTTGGACTAGATTTTTGCGAGCGAGCGGAGCGAGCTAGCAACGGTCACAATTTCCAATCTATACATATACCTTATATTGCCTTCCATATATTTCGTGTTATTACCTAATTTTGTCAGCCATTTCGGACATCACATTGCACTGTACTATGAGGAAATTGTACTATTTATGTGAAACTATTCATAAACTGTAAACATGTGTCGGTAGGCAATAGGATAAATACTTCCGGTTCTTCGGGCTGGTGCGAATATTTCAATGTCCGTATGTGCCAAACCGTTGGTTTATGACACACCTATACGCGTCTCTCGCTCGCTGCGCTCGCTCGAAAACTATAGCCTAACCTAAAACCAATCCATCTTGCGTTCATTATTCGATATGATGACGACATATTTCAAATTTGCGAACGTGTCGGATCGGTTGTGGGGTTGGACTAGATTTTTACGAGCGAGCGGAGCGAGCGAGCAACGGTCACAATTTCCAAGCTATGCATATACCATATATTGTCTTGCATATATTTCGTGCTTGTACCTAATTTTGTCAGCCATTTCGGACATCACGTTGCACTGTACTATGAGGAAACGGTACTAATTATGTGAAACTATTCGTAAACCGTAAACATTTGTCAGAAGGCAATAGGATAAAGACTTCCGTCTCCTCGGACTGGTGCGAATATTTCAATGTCCGTATGTGCCAAACCGTTGGTTTGAGACACACATTTAAGCGTCGCTCGCTCGCTGCGCTCGCTCGAAAACTATAGCCTAACCTAAAACCAATCCATCTTCCGTCATTCTTCGATATGGTGGCGACATATTTCAAATTTGCGAACGTGACGGATCGGTTGTGAGGTTGGACTAGATTTTTGCGAGCGAGCGGAGCGAGCGAGAAACGATCACAATTTCCAAGCTATACATATACCATATATTGCCTTGCATAGTATTCGTGCTAGTACCTAATTTTGTCTGCCATTTCGGACATCACATTGCACTGTACTATGAGGAAACGGTACTATTTATGTGAAACTGTTGGTAAACCGTAAACATTTGTCAGAAGGGAATAGGATAAAGACTTTCGGCTCCTCGGGCTGGTGCGAATATTTCAATGTCCGTATGTGCCAAACCGTTGGTTTGTGACACACCTTTACGCGTCTCTCGCTCGCTGCGCTCGCACGAAAGCTATAGCCTAACATAAATCAATCCATCTTCCGTTCATTATTCGATATGGTGGCGACATGTTTCGAATTTGCGAACGTGTGGCATCGGTTGTGAGGTTGGACCAGATTTTTACGAGCGAGCGGAGCGAGCGAGCAACGGTCACAATTTCCAAGCTATACATATACCTTATATTGCCTTCCATATATTTCGTGTTATTACCTAATTTTGTCAGCCATTTCGGACACCACATTGCACTGTACTATGAGGAAATAGTACTATTTATGTGAAACTATTCATAAATTGTAAACATGTGTCGGTAGGCAATAGGATAAATACTTCCGGCTCCTCGGGCTGGTGCGAATATTTCAATGTCCGTATGTTCCAAACCGTTGGTTTATGACACACCTATACGCGTCTCTCGCTCGCTGCGCTCGCTCGAAAACTATAGCCTAACCTAAATCCAATCCATCTTGCGTTCATTATTCGATATGATGGCGACATATTTCAAATTTGCGAACGTGACGGATCGGTTGTGAGGTTGGACTAGATTTTTGCGAGCGAGCGGAGCGAGCGAGAAACGGTCACAATTTCCAAGCTATACATATACCATATATTGCCTTGCATAGTATTCGTGCTAGTACCTAATTTTGTCTGCCATTTCGGACATCACATTGCACTGTACTATGAGGAAACGGTACTAATTATGTGAAACTGTTGGTAAACCGTAAACATTTGTCAGAAGGCAATAGGATAAGACTTTCGTCTCCTCGGGCTGGTGCTTTCGTCTCCTCGGGCTGGTGCGAATATTTCAATGTCCGTATGTGCCAAACCGTTGGTTTGTGACACACATTTACGCGTCTCTCGCTCGCTGCGCTAGCACGAAAGCTATAGCCTAACATAAACCAATCCATCTTCCGTTCATTATTCGATATGGTGGCGACATGTTTCGAATTTGCGAACGTGTGGGATCGGTTGTGAGGTTGGACTAGATTTTTACGAGCGAGCGGAGCGAGCGAGCAACGGTCACAATTTCCAAGCTATACATATACCTTATATTGCCTTCCATATATTTCGTGTTATTACCTAATTTTGTTAGCCATTTCGGACATCACATTGCATTGTACTATGTGGAAATAGTACTATTTATGTGAAACTATTCATAAACTGTAAACATGTGTCGGTAGGCAATAGGATAAATACTTCCGGCTCCTCGGGCTGGTGCGAATATTTCAATGTCCGTATGTGCCAAACCGTTGGTTTATGACACACCTATACGCGTCTCTCGCTCGCTGCGCTCGCTCGAAAACTATAGCCTAACCTAAAACCAATCCATCTTGCGGTTCATTATTCGATATGATGGCGACATGTTTCAAATTTGCGAACGTGTCGGATCGGTTGTGGGGTTGGACTAGATTTTTACGAGCGAGCGGAGCGAGCGAGCAACGGTCACAATTTCCAAGCTATACATATACCATATATTGTCTTGCATATATTTCGTGCTTGTACCTAATTTTGTCAGCCATTTCGGACATCACGTTGCACTGTACTATGAGGAAACGGTACTAATTATGTGAAACTATTGGTAAACCGTAAACATTTGTCAGAAGGCAATAGGATAAAGACTTCCGGCTCCTCGGGCTGGTGCGAATATATCAATGTCCGTATGTGCCAAACCGATGGTTTGTGACACACCTTTACGCGTCTCTCGTTCGCTGCGCTCGCACGAAAGCTATAGCCTAACCTAAAACCAATCCATCTTCCGTTCATTATTCGATATGGTGGCGACATATTTCAAATTTGCGAACGTGTGGGATCGGTTGTGAGGTTGGACGAGATTTTTACAAGCGAGCGGAGCGAGCGGTCACAATTTCCAAGCTATACATATACCTTATATTGCCTTCCATATATTTCGTGTTATTACCTAATTTTGTCAGCCTTTTCGGACATCACATTGCACTGTACTATGAGGAAATAGTACTATTTATGTGAAACTATTCATAAACTGTAAACATGTGTCGGTAGGCAATAGGATAAATACTTCCGGCTCCTCGGGCTGGTGCGAATATTCAATGTCCGTATGTGCCAAACCGTTGGTTTATGACACACCTATACGCGTCTCTCGATCGCTGCGCTCGCTCGAAATCTATAGCGTAACCTAAAACCAATCCATCTTCCGTTCATTATTCGATATGGTGGCGACATATTTCAAATTTGCGAACGTGTGGGATCGGTTGTGAGGTTGGACTAGATTTTTACGAGCTAGCGGAGCGAGCGAGAGACGGTCACAATTTCCAAGCTATACATATACCTTATATTGCCTTCCATATATTTCGTGTTATTACCTAATTTTGTCAGCCATTTCGGACATCACATTGCACTGCACTATGAGGAAATAGTACTAATTATGTGAAACTATTGGTAAACCGTAAACATTTGTCAGAAGGCAATAGGATAAAGACTTCCGGCTCCTCGGGCTGGTGCGAATATATCAATGTCCGTATGTGCCAAACCGATGGTTTGTGACACACCTTTACGCGTCTCTCGTTCGCTGCGCTCGCACGAAAGCTATAGCGTAACCTAAAACCAATCCATCTTCCGTTCATTATTCGATATGGTGGCGACATATTTCAAATTTGCGAACGTGTGGGATCGGTTGTGAGGTTGGACTAGATTTTTACGAGCTAGCGGAGCGAGCGAGCGGACGGGTCACAATTTCCAAGCTATACATATACCTTATATTGCCTTCCATATATTTCGTGTTATTACCTAATTTTGTCAGCCATTTCGGACATCACATTGCACTGTACTATGAGGAAATAGTACTAATTATGTGAAACTATTGGTAAACCGTAAACATTTGTCAGAAGGCAATAGGATAAAGACTTCCGGCTCCTCGGGCTGGTGCGAATATATCAATGTCCGTATGTGCCAAACCGATGGTTTGTGACACACCTTTACGCGTCTCTCGTTCGCTGCGCTCGCACGAAAGCTATAGCGTAACCTAAAACCAATCCATCTTCCGTTCATTATTCGATATGGTGGCGACATATTTCAAATTTGCGAACGTGTGGGATCGGTTGTGACGTTGGACTAGATTTTTACGAGCTAGCGGAGCGAGCGAGCGACGGTCACAATTTCCAAGCTATACATATACCATATATTGTCTTGCATATATTTCGTGCTTGTACCTAATTTTGTCAGCCATTTCGGACATCACGTTGCACTGTACTATGAGGAAATAGTACTATTTATGTGAAACTATTCATAAACTGTAAACATGTGTCGGTAGGCAATAGGATAAATACTTCCGGCTCCTCGGGCTGGTGCGAATATTTCAATGTCCGTATGTGCCAAACCGTTGGTTTATGACACACCTATACGCGTCTCTCGCTCGCTGCGCTCGCTCGAAAACTATAGCCTAACCTAAAACCAATCCATCTTGCGTTCATTATTCGATATGATGGCGACATATTTCAAATTTGCAAACGTGTCGGATCGGTTGTGGGGTTGGACTAGACTTTTACGAGCGAGCGGAGCGAGGCGGAGCAACGGTCACCATTTCCAAGCTTATACATATACCATATATTGTCTTGCATATATTTCGTGCTTGTACCTAATTTTGTCAGCCATTTCGGACATCACGTTGCACTGTACTATGAGGAAATAGTACTATTTATGTGAAACTATTCATAAACTGTAAACATGTGGTCGGTAGGCAATAGGATAAATACTTCCGGCTCCTCGGGCTGGTGCGAATATTTCAATGTCCGTATGTGCCAAACCGTTGGTTTATGACACACCTATACGCGTCTCTCGCTCGCTGCGCTCGCTCGAAAACTATAGCCTAACCTAAAACCAATCCATCTTGCGTTCATTATTCGATATGATGGCGACATATTTCAAATTTGCGAACGTGTGGGATCGGTTGTGAGGTTGGACTAGATTTTTACGAGCGAGCGGAGCGAGCGAGCAACGGTCACCATTTCCAAGCTATACATATACCATATATTGTCTTGCATATATTTCGTGCTTGTACCTAATTTTGTCAGCCATTTCGGACATCACGTTGCACTGTACTATGAGGAAATAGTACTATTTATGTGAAACTATTCATAAACTGTAAACATGTGTCGGTAGGCAATAGGATAAATACTTCCGGCTCCTCGGGCTGGTGCGAATATTTCAATGTCCGTATGTGCCAAAACCGTTGGTTTATGACACACCTATGCGCGTCTCTCGCTCGCTGCGCTCGCTCGAAAACTATAGCCTAACCTATAACCAATCCATCTTGCGTTCATTATTCGATATGATGGCGACATATATCAAATTTGCAAACGTGTCGGATCGGTTGTGGGGTTGGACTAGATTTTTACGAGCGAGCGGAGCGAGCGAGCAACGGTCACCATTTCCAAGCTATACATATACCATATATTGTCTTGCATATATTTCGTGCTTGTACCTAATTTTTGTCAGCCATTTCGGACATCACGTTGCACTGTACTATGAGGAAACGGTACTAATTATGTGAAACTATTGGTAAACCGTAAACATTTGTCAGAAGGCAATAGGATAAAGACTTCCGGCTCCTCGGGCTGGTGCGAATATTTCAATGTCCGTATGTGCCAAACCGTTGGTTTATGACACACCTATACGCGTCTCTCGATCGCTGCGCTCGCTCGAAAACTATAGCGTAACCTAAAACCAATCCATCTTCGTTCATTATTCGATATGGTGGCGACATATTTCAAATTTGCGAACGTGTGGGATCGGTTGTGAGGTTGGACTAGATTTTTACGAGCTAGCGGAGCGAGCGAGCGACGGTCAAAATTTCCAAGCTATACATATACCTTATATTGCCTTCCATATATTTCGTGTTATTACCTAATTTTGTCAGCCATTTCGGACATCACATTGCACTGTACTATGAGGATATAGTACTAATTATGTGAAACTATTGGTAAACCGTAAACATTTGTCAGAAGGCAATAGGATAAAGACTTCCGGCTCCTCGGGCTGGTGCGAATATATCAATGTCCGTATGTGCCAAACCGATGGTTTGTGACACACTTTTACGCGTCTCTCGTTCGCTGCGCTCGCACGAAAGCTATAGCGTAACCTAAAACCAATCCATCTTCCGTTCATTATTCGATATGGTGGCGACATATTTCAAATTTGCGAACGTGTGGGATCGGTTGTGAGGTTGGACGAGATTTTTACAAGCGAGCGGAGCGAGCGGTCACAATTTCCAAGCTATACATATACCCTTATATTGCCTTCCATATATTTCGTGTTTATTACCCTAATTTTGTCAGCCTTTTCGGACATCACATTGCACTGTACTATGAGGAAATAGTACTATTTATGTGAAACTATTCATAAACTGTAAACATGTGTCGGTAGGCAATAGGATAAATACTTCGGCTCCTCGGGCTGGTGCGAATATTTCAATGTCCGTATGTGCCAAACCGTTGGTTTATGACACACCTATACGCGTCTCTCGATCGCTGCGCTCGCTCGAAATCTATAGCGTAACCTAAAACCAATCCATCTTCCGTTCATTATTCGATATGGTGGCGACATATTTCAAATTTGCGAACGTGTGGGATCGGTTGTGAGGTTGGACTAGATTTTTACGAGCTAGCGGAGCGAGCGAGAGACGGTCACAATTCCAAGCTATACATATACCTTATATTGCCTTCCATATATTTCGTGTTATTACCTAATTTTGTCAGCCATTTCGGACATCACATTGCACTGTACTATGAGGAAATAGTACTAATTATGTGAAACTATTGGTAAACCGTAAACATTTGTCAGAAGGCAATAGGATAAAGACTTCCGGCTCCTCGGGCTGGTGCGAATATATCAATGTCCGTATGTGCCAAAACCGATGGTTTGTGACACACCTTTACGCGTCTCTCGTTCGCTGCGCTCGCACGAAAGCTAATAGCGTAACCTAAAACCAATCCATCTTCCGTTCATTATTCGATATGGTGGCGACATATTTCAAATTTGCGAACGTGTGGGATCGGTTGTGAGGTTGGACTAGATTTTTACGAGCTAGCGGAGCGAGCGAGCGACGGTCACAATTTCCAAGCTATACATATACCTTATATTGCCTTCCATATATTTCGTGTTATTACCTAATTTTGTCAGCCATTTCGGACATCACATTGCACTGTACTATGAGGAAATAGTACTAATTATGTGAAACTATTGGTAAACCGTAAACATTTGTCAGAAGGCAATAGGATAAAGACTTCCGGCTCCTCGGGCTGGTGCGAATATATCAATGTCCGTATGTGCCAAACCGATGGTTTGTGACACACCTTTACGCGTCTCTCGTTCGCTGCGCTCGCACGAAAGCTATAGCGTAACCTAAAACCAATCCATCTTCCGTTCATTATTCGATATGGTGGCGACATATTTCAAATTTGCGAACGTGTGGGATCGGTTGTGACGTTGGACTAGATTTTTACGAGCTAGCGGAGCGAGCGAGCGACGGTCACAATTTCCAAGCTATACATATACCATATATTGTCTTGCATATATTTCGTGCTTGTACCTAATTTTGTCAGCCATTTCGGACATCACGTTGCACTGTACTATGAGGAAATAGTACTATTTATGTGAAACTATTCATAAACTGTAAACATGTGTCGGTAGGCAATAGGATAAATACTTCCGGCTCCTCGGGCTGGTGCGAATATTTCAATGTCCGTATGTGCCAAACCGTTGGTTTATGACACACCTATACGCGTCTCTCGCTCGCTGCGCTCGCTCGAAAACTATAGCCTAACCTAAAACCAATCCATCTTGCGTTCATTATTCGATATGATGGCGACATATTTCAAATTTGCAAACGTGTCGGATCGGTTGTGGGGTTGGACTAGACTTTTACGAGCGAGCGGAGCGAGCGAGCAACGGTCACCATTTCCAAGCTATACATATACCATATATTGTCTTGCATATATTTCGTGCTTGTACCTAATTTTGTCAGCCATTTCGGACATCACGTTGCACTGTACTATGAGGAAATAGTACTATTTATGTGAAACTATTCATAAACTGTAAACATGTGTCGGTAGGCAATAGGATAAATACTTCCGGCTCCTCGGGCTGGTGCGAATATTTCAATGTCCGTATGTGCCAAACCGTTGGTTTATGACACACCTATACGCGTCTCTCGCTCGCTGCGCTCGCTCGAAAACTATAGCCTAACCTAAAACCAATCCATCTTGCGTTCATTATTCGATATGATGGCGACATATTTCAAATTTGCGAACGTGTGGGATCGGTTGTGAGGTTGGACTAGATTTTTACGAGCGAGCGGAGCGAGCGAGCAACGGTCACCATTTCCAAGCTATACATATACCATATATTGTCTTGCATATATTTCGTGCTTGTACCTAATTTTGTCAGCCATTTCGGACATCACGTTGCACTGTACTATGAGGAAATAGTACTATTTATGTGAAACTATTCATAAACTGTAAACATGTGTCGGTAGGCAATAGGATAAATACTTCCGGCTCCTCGGGCTGGTGCGAATATTTCAATGTCCGTATGTGCCAAACCGTTGGTTTATGACACACCTATGCGCGTCTCTCGCTCGCTGCGCTCGCTCGAAAACTATAGCCTAACCTATAACCAATCCATCTTGCGTTCATTATTCGATATGATGGCGACATATATCAAATTTGCAAACGTGTCGGATCGGTTGTGGGGTTGGACTAGATTTTTACGAGCGAGCGGAGCGAGCGAGCAACGGTCACCATTTCCAAGCTATACATATACCATATATTGTCTTGCATATATTTCGTGCTTGTACCTAATTTTGTCAGCCATTTCGGACATCACGTTGCACTGTACTATGAGGAAACGGTACTAATTATGTGAAACTATTGGTAAACCGTAAACATTTGTCAGAAGGCAATAGGATAA
Source organism: Bombus affinis (assembly GCF_024516045.1). NCBI lineage: Eukaryota > Metazoa > Arthropoda > Insecta > Hymenoptera > Apidae > Bombus > Bombus affinis. The sequence continues at coordinate 84,158 of NW_026108952.1, read as the reverse complement.
AGACTTCCGGCTCCTCGGGCTGGTGCGAATATTTCAATGTCCGTATGTGCCAAACCGTTGGTTTATGACACACCTATACGCGTCTCTCGAACGCTGCGCTCGCTCGAAAACTATAGCGTAACCTAAAACCAATCCATCTTCCGTTCATTATTCGATATGGTGGCGACATATTTCAAATTTGCGAACGTGTGGGATCGGTTGTGAGGTTGGACTAGATTTTTACGAGCTAGCGGAGCGAGCGAGCGACGGTCAAAATTTCCAAGCTATACATATACCTTATATTGCCTTCCATATATTTCGTGTTATTACCTAATTTTGTCAGCCATTTCGGACATCACATTGCACTGTACTATGAGGATATAGTACTAATTATGTGAAACTATTGGTAAACCGTAAACATTTGTCAGAAGGCAATAGGATAAAGACTTCCGGCTCCTCGGGCTGGTGCGAATATATCAATGTCCGTATGTGCCAAACCGATGGTTTGTGACACACTTTTACGCGTCTCTCGTTCGCTGCGCTCGCACGAAAGCTATAGCGTAACCTAAAACCAATCCATCTTCCGTTCATTATTCGATATGGTGGCGACATATTTCAAATTTGCGAACGTGTGGGATCGGTTGTGAGGTTGGACTAGATTTTTACGAGCTAGCGGAGCGAGCGTGCGACGGTCACAATTTCCAAGCTATACATATACCTTATATTGCCTTCCATATATTTCGTGTTATTACCTAATTTTGTCAGCCATTTCGGACATCACATTGCACTGTACTATGAGGAAATAGTACTATTTATGTGAAACTATTCATAAACTGTAAACATGTGTCGGTAGGCAATAGGATAAATACTTCCGGCTCCTCGGGCTGGTGCGAATATTTCAATGTCCGTATGTGCCAAACCGTTGGTTTATGACACACCTATACGCGTCTCTCGCTCGCTGCGCTCGCTCGAAAACTATAGCCTAACCTAAGACCAATCCAACCTTGCGTTCATTATTCGATATGATGGCGACATATTTCAAATTTGCAAACGTGTCCGGATCGATTGTGGGGTTGGACTAGATTTTTACGAGCGAGCGGAGCGAGCGAGCAACGGTCACAATTTCCAAGCTATACATATACCATATATTGTCTTGCATATATTTCGTGCTTGTACCTAATTTTGTCAGCCATTTCGGACATCACGTTGCACTGTACTATGAGGAAACGGTACTAATTATGTGAAACTATTGGTAAACCGTAAACATTTGTCAGAAGGCCAATAGGATAAAGACTTCCGGCACCTCGGGCTGGTGCGAATATATCAATGTCCGTATGTGCCAAACCGATGGTTTGTGACACACCTTTACGCGTCTCTCGTTCGCTGCGCACGCACGAAAGCTATAGCCTAACCTAAAACCAATCCATCTTCCGTTCATTATTCGATATGGTGGCGACATATTTCAAATTTGCGAACGTGTGGGATCGGTTGTGAGGTTGGACTAGATTTTTACGAGCGAGCGGAGCGAGCGAGCAACGGTCACAATTTCCAAGCTATACATACACCTTATATTGCCTTCCATATATTTCGTGTTATTACCTAATTTTGTCAGCCATTTCGGACATCACATCTGCACTGTACTATGAGGAAATAGTACTATTTATGTGAAACTATTCATAAACTGTAAACATGTGTCGGTAGGCAATAGGATAAATACTTCCAGTTCCTCGGGCTGGTGCGAATATTTCAATGTCCGTATGTGCAAACCGTTGGTTTATGACACACCTATACGCGTCTCTCGCTCGCTGCGCTCGCTCGAAAACTATAGCCTAACCTAAAACCAATCCATCTTGCGTTCATTATTCGATATGATGGCGACATATTTCAAATTTGCGAACTTGTGGGATCGGTTGTGAGGTTGGACTAGATTTTTACGAGCGAGCGCAGCGAGCGAGCAACGGTCACAATTTCCAAGCTATACATATACCATATATTGTCTTGCATATATTTCGTGCTTGTACCTAATTTTGTCAGCCATTTCGGACATCACATTGCACTGTACTATGAGGAAATAGTGCTATTTATATGAAACTATTCATAAACTGTAAACATGTGTCGGTAGGCAATAGGATAAATACTTCCGGCTCCTCGGGCTGGTGCGAATATTTCAATGTCCGTATGTGCCAAACCGTTGGTTTATGACACACCTATACGGGTCTCTCGCTCGCTGCGCTCGCTCGAAAACTATAGCCTAACCTAAAACCAATCCATCTTGCGTTCATTATTCGATATGATGGCGACATATTTCAAATTTGCGAACGTGTGGGATCGGTTGTGAGGTTGGACTAGATTTTTACGAGCGAGCGGAGCGAGCGAGCAACGGTCACAATTTCCAAGCTATACATATACCTTATATTGCCTTTCATATATTTCGTGTTATTACCTAATTTTGTCAGCCATTTCGGACATCACGTTGCACTGTACTATGAGGAAACGGTACTAATTATGTGAAACTATTGGTAAACCGTAAACATTTGTCAGAAGGCAATAGGATAAAGACTTCCGGCTCCTCGGGCTGGTGCGAATATTTCAATGTCCGTATGAGCCAAACCGTTGGTTTGTGACACACCTTTACGCGTCTCTCGCTCGCGGCGCTCGCTCGAAAACTATAGCCTAACCTAAAACCAATCCATCTTGCGTTCATTATTCGATATGATGGCGACATATTTCAAATTTGCGAACGTGTCGGATCGGTTGTGAGGTTGGACTAGATTTTTACGAGCGAGCGGAGCGAGCGTGCAACGGTCACAATTTCCAAGCTATACATATACCATATATTGTCTTGCATATATTTCGTGCTTGTACCTAATTTTGTCAGCCATTTCGGACATCACGTTGCACTGTACTATGAGGAAACGGTACTAATTATGTGAAACTATTGGTAAACCGTAAACATGTGTCGGTAGGCAATAGGATAAATACTTCCGGCTCCTCGGGCTGGTGCGAATATTTCAATGTCCGTATGTGCCAAACCGTTGGTTTATCACACCTTTACGCGTCTCTCGCTCGCGGCGCTCGCTCGAAAACTATAGCCTAACCTAAAACCAATCCATCTTGCGTTCATTATTCGATATGATGGCGACATATTTCAAATTTGCGAACGTGTCGGATCGGTTATGGGGTTGGACTAGATTTTTACGAGCGAGCGGAGCGAGCGAGCAACGGTCACAATTTCCAAGCTATACATATACCATATATTGTCTTGCATATATTTCGTGCTTGTACCTAATTTTGTCAGCCATTTCGGACATCACATTGCACTGTACTATGAGGAAATAGTACTATTTATGTGAAACTATTCATAAACTCTAAACATGTGTCGGTAGGCAATAGGATAAATACTTCCGGCTCCTCGGGCTGGTGCGAATATTTCAATGTCCGTATGTGCCAAACCGTTGGTTTATCACACCTTTACGCGTCTCTCGCTCGCGGCGCTCGCTCGAAAACTATAGCGTAACCTAAAACCAATCCATCTTCCGTTCATTATTCGATATGATGGCGACATATTTCAAATTTGCGAACGTGTGGGATCGGTTGTGAGGTTGGACTAGATTTTTACGAGCTAGCGGAGCGAGCGAGCGACGGTCACAATTTCCAAGCTATACATATACCTTATATTGCCTTCCATATATTTCGTGTTATTACCTAATTTTGTCAGCCATTTCGGACATCACATTGCACTGTACTATGAGGAAATAGTACTATTTATGTGAAACTATTCATAAACTGTAAACATGTGTCGGTAGGCAATAGGATAAATACTTCCGGCTCCTCGGGCTGGTGCGAATATTTCAATGTCCGTATGTGCCAAACCGTTGGTTTATGACGCACCTATACGCGTCTCTCGCTCGCTGCGCTCGCTCGAAAACTATAGCCTAACCTATAACCAATCCATCTTGCGTTCATTATTCGATATGATGGCGACATATTTCAAATTTGCAAACGTGTCGGATCGGTTGTGGGGTTGGACTAGATTTTTACGAGCGAGCGGAGCGAGCGAGCAACGGTCACCATTTCCAAGCTATACATATACCATATATTGTCTTGCATATATTTCGTGCTTATACCTAATTTTGTCAGCCATTTCGGACATCACGTTGCACTGTACTATGAGGAAACGGTACTAATTATGTGAAACTATTGGTAAACCGTAAACATTTGTCAGAAGGCAATAGGATAAAGACTTCCGGCTCCTCGGGCTGGTGCGAATATTTCAATGTCCGTATGTGCCAAACCGTTGGTTTATGACACACCTATACGCGTCTCTCGCTCGCTGCGCTCGCTCGAAAACTATAGCCTAACCTAAAACCAATCCATCTTGCGTTCATTATTCGATATGATGGCGACATATTTCAAATTTGCGAACGTGTCGGATCGGTTGTGGGGTTGGACTAGATTTTTACGAGCGAGCGCAGCGAGCGAGCAACGGTCACAATTTCCAAGCTATACATATACCATATATTGTCTTGCATATATTTCGTGCTTGTACCTAATTTTGTCAGCCATTTCGGACATCACATTGCACTGTACTATGAGGAAATAGCACTATTTATGTGAAACTATTCATAAACTGTAAACATGTGTCGGTAGGCAATAGGATAAATACTTCCGGCTCCTCGGGCTGGTGCGAATATTTCAATGTCCGTATGTGCCAAACCGTTGGTTTATGACACACATTTACGCGTCTCTCGCTCGCGGCGCTCGCTCGAAAACTATAGCCTAACCTAAAACCAATCCATCTTGCGTTCATTATTCGATATGATGGCCACATATTTCAAATTTGCGAACGTGTCGGATCGGTTGTGAGGGTGGACTAGATTTTTACGAGCGAGCGGAGCGAGCGAGCAACGGTCACAATTTCCAAGCTATACATATACCTTATATTGCCTTTCATATATTTCGTGTTATTACCTAATTTTGTCAGCCATTTCGGACATCACGTTGCACTGTACTATGAGGAAACGGTACTAATTATGTGAAACTATTGGTAAACCGTAAACATTTGTCAGAAGGCAATAGGATAAAGACTTCCGGCTCCTCGGGCTGGTGCGAATATTTCAATGTCCGTATGTGCCAAACCGTTGGTTTGTGACACACCTTTACGCGTCTCTCGCTCGCGGCGCTCGCTCGAAAACTATAGCCTAACCTAAAACCAATCCATCTTGCGTTCATTATTCGATATGATGGCGACATATTTCAAATTTGCGAACGTGTCGGATCGGTTGTGAGGTTGGACTAGATTTTTACGAGCGAGCGGAGCGAGCGTGCAACGGTCACAATTTCCAAGCTATACATATACCATATATTGTCTTGCATATATTTCGTGCTTGTACCTAATTTTGTCAGCCATTTCGGACATCACGTTGCACTGTACTATGAGGAAACGGTACTAATTATGTGAAACTATTGGTAAACCGTAAACATGTGTCGGTAGGCAATAGGATAAATACTTCCGGCTCCTCGGGCTGGTGCGAATATTTCAATGTCCGTATGTGCCAAACCGTTGGTTTATCACACCTTTACGCGTCTCTCGCTCGCGGCGCTCGCTCGAAAACTATAGCCTAACCTAAAACCAATCCATCTTGCGTTCATTATTCGATATGATGGCGACATATTTCAAATTTGCGAACGTGTCGGATCGGTTATGGGGTTGGACTAGATTTTTACGAGCGAGCGGAGCGAGCGAGCAACGGTCACAATTTCCAAGCTATACATATACCATATACTGTCTTGCATATATTTCGTGCTTGTACCTAATTTTGTCGGCCATTTCGGACATCACATTGCACTGTACTATGAGGAAATAGTACTATTTATGTGAAACTATTCATAAACTGTAAACATGTGTCGGTAGGCAATAGGATAAATACTTCCGGCTCCTCGGGCTGGTGCGAATATTTCAATGTCCGTATGTGCCAAACCGTTGGTTTATCACACCTTTACGCGTCTCTCGCTCGCGGCGCTCGCTCGAAAACTATAGCGTAACCTAAAACCAATCCATCTTCCGTTCATTATTCGATATGGTGGCGACATATTTCAAATTTGCGAACGTGTGGGATCGGTTGTGAGGTTGGACTAGATTTTTACGAGCTAGCGGAGCGAGCGAGCGACGGTCACAATTTCCAAGCTATACATATACCTTATATTGCCTTCCATATATTTCGTGTTATTACCTAATTTTGTCAGCCATTTCGGACATCACATTGCACTGTACTATGAGGAAATAGTACTATTTATGTGAAACTATTCATAAACTGTAAACATGTGTCGGTAGGCAATAGGATAAATACTTCCGGCTCCTCGGGCTGGTGCGAATATTTCAATGTCCGTATGTGCCAAACCGTTGGTTTATGACACACCTATACGCGTCTCTCGCTCGCTGCGCTCGCTCGAAAACTATAGCCTAACCTATAACCAATCCATCTTGCGTTCATTATTCGATATGATGGCGACATATTTCAAATTTGCAAACGTGTCGGATCGGTTGTGGGGTTGGACTAGATTTTTACGAGCGAGCGGAGCGAGCGAGCAACGGTCACCATTTCCAAGCTATACATATACCATATATTGTCTTGCATATATTTCGTGCTTATACCTAATTTTGTCAGCCATTTCGGACATCACGTTGCACTGTACTATGAGGAAACGGTACTAATTATGTGAAACTATTGGTAAACCGTAAACATTTGTCAGAAGGCAATAGGATAAAGACTTCCGGCTCCTCGGGCTGGTGCGAATATTTCAATGTCCGTATGTGCCAAACCGTTGGTTTATGACACACCTATACGCGTCTCTCGCTCGCTGCGCTCGCTCGAAAACTATAGCCTAACCTAAAACCAATCCATCTTGCGTTCATTATTCGATATGATGGCGACATATTTCAAATTTGCGAACGTGTCGGATCGGTTGTGGGGTTGGACTAGATTTTTACGAGCGAGCGCAGCGAGCGAGCAACGGTCACAATTTCCAAGCTATACATATACCATATATTGTATTGCATATATTTCGTGCTTGTACCTAATTTTGTCAGCCATTTCGGACATCACATTGCACTGTACTATGAGGAAATAGCACTATTTATGTGAAACTATTCATAAACTGTAAACATGTGTCGGTAGGCAATAGGATAAATACTTCCGGCTCCTCGGGCTGGTGCGAATATTTCAATGTCCGTATGTGCCAAACCGTTGGTTTATCACACCTTTACGCGTCTCTCGCTCGCGGCGCTCGCTCGAAAACTATAGCCTAACCTAAAACCAATCCATCTTGCGTTCATTATTCGATATGATGGCGACATATTTCAAATTTGCGAACGAGTCGGATCGGTTGTGAGGTTGGACTAGATTTTTACGAGCGAGCGGAGCGAGCGTGCAACGGTCACAATTTCCAAGCTATACATATACCATATATTGTCTTGCATATATTTCGTGCTTGTACCTAATTTTGTCAGCCATTTCGGACATCACGTTGCACTGTACTATGAGGAAACGGTACTAATTATGTGAAACTATTGGTAAACCGTAAACATTTGTCAGAAGGCAATAGGATTAAGACTTCCGGCTCCTCGGGCTGGTACGAATATATCAATGTCCGTATGTGCCAAACCGATGGTTTGTGACACACCTTTACGCGTCCCTCGTTCGCTGCGCACGCACGAAAGCTATAGCCTAACCTAAAACCAATCCATCTTCCGTTCATTATTCGATATGGTGGCGACATATTTCAAATTTGCGAACGTGTGGGATCGGTTGTGAGGTTGGACTAGATTTTTACGACCGAGCGGAGCGAGCGAGCAACGGTCACAATTTCCAAGCTATACATATACCTTATATTGCCTTCCATATATTTCGTGTTATTACCTAATTTTGTCAGCCATTTCGGACATCACATTGCACTGTACTATGAGGAAATAGTACTATTTATGTGAAACTATTCATAAACTGTAAACATGTGTCGGTAGGCAATAGGATAAATACTTCCGGCTCCTCGGGCTGGTGCGAATATTTCAATGTCCGTATGCTCCAAACCGTTGGTTTATGACACACCTATACGGGTCTCTCGCTCGCTGCGCTCGCTCGAAAACTATAGCCTAACCTAAAACCAATCCATCTTGCGTTCATTATTCGATACGATGGCGACATATTTCAAATTTGCGAACGTGTCGGATCGGTTGTGGGGTTGGACTAGATTTTTACGAGCGAGCGCAGCGAGCGAGCAACGGTCACAATTTCCAAGCTATACATATACCTTATATTGCCTTCCATATATTTCGTGTTATTACCTAATTTTGTCAGCCATTTCGGACATCACATTGCACTGTACTATGAGGAAATAGTTCTATTTAAGTGAAACTATTCATAAACTGTAAACATGTGTCGGTAGGCAATAGGATAAATACTTCCGGCTCCTCGGGCTGGTGCGAATATTTCAATGTCCGTATGTGCCAAACCGTTGGTTTGTGACACACCTTTACGCGTCTCTCGCTCGCGGCGCTCTCTTGAAAACTATAGCCTAACCTAAAACCAATCCATCTTGCGTTCATTATTCGATATGATGGCGACATATTTCAAATTTGCGAACGTGTCGGATCGGTTGTGAGGTTGGACTAGATTTTTACGAGCGAGCGGAGCGAGCGTGCAACGGTCACAATTTCCAAGCTATACATATACCATATATTGTCTTGCATATATTTCGTGCTTGTACCTAATTTTGTCAGCCATTTCGGACATCACGTTGCACTGTACTATGAGGAAACGGTACTAATTATGTGAAACTATTGGTAAACCGTAAACATGTGTCGGTAGGCAATAGGATAAATATTTCCGGCTCCTCGGGCTGGTGCGAATATTTCAATGTCCGTATGTGCCAAACCGTTGGTTTATCACACCTTTACGCGTCTCTCGCTCGCGGCGCTCGCTCGAAAACTATAGCCTAACCTAAAACCAATCCACCTTGCGTTCATTATTCGATATGATGGCGACATATTTCAAATTTGCGAACGTGTCGGATCGGTTATGGGGTTGGACTAGATTTTTACGAGCGAGCGGAGCGAGAGAGCAACGGTCACAATTTCCAAGCTATACATATACCATATATTGTCTTGCATATATTTCGTGCTTGTACCTAATTTTGTCAGCCATTGCGGACATCACATTGCACTGTACTATGAGGAAATAGTACTATTTATGTGTAACTATTCATAAACTGTAAACATGTGTCGGTAGGCAATAGGATAAATACTTCCGGCTCCTCGGGCTGGTGCGAATATTTCAATGTCCGTATGTGCCAAACCGTTGGTTTATCACACCTTTACGCGTCTCTCGCTCGCGGCGCTCGCTCGAAAACTATAGCCTAACCTAAAACCAATCCATCTTGCGTTCATTATTCGATATGATGGCGACATATTTCAAATTTGCGAACCTGTCGGATCGGTTATGGGGTTGGACTAGATTTTTACGAGCGAGCGGAGCGAGCGAGCAACGGTCACAATTTCCAAGCTATACATATACCATATATTGTCTTGCATATATTTCGTGCTTGTACCTAATTTTGTCAGCCATTTCGGACATCACGTTGCACTGTACTATGAGGAAACGGTACTAATTATGTGAAACTATTGGTAAACCGTAAACATTTGTCAGAAGGCAATAGGATAAAGACTTCGGGCTCCTCGGGCTGGTGCGAATATATCAATGTCCGTATGTGCCAAACCGATGGTTTGTGACACACCTTTACGCGTCTCTCGTTCGCTGCGCACGCACGAAAGCTATAGCGTAACCTAAAACCAATCCATCTTCCGTTCATTATTCGATATGGTGGCGACATATTTCAAATTTGCGAACGTGTGGGATCGGTTGTGAGGTTGGACTAGATTTTTACGAGCTAGCGGAGCGAGCGAGCGACGGTCACAATTTCCAAGCTATACATATACCTTATATTGCCTTCCATATATTTCGTGTTATTACCTAATTTTGTCAGCCATTTCGGACATCACATTGCACTGTACTATGAGGAAATAGTACTATTTATGTGAAACTATTCATAAACTGTAAACATGTGTCGGTAGGCAATAGGATATATACTTCCGGCTCCTCGGGCTGGTGTGAATATTTCAATTATCCGTATGTGCCAAACCGTTGGTTTATGACACACCTATACGCGTCTCTCGCTCGCTGCGCTCGCTCGAAAACTATAGCCTAACCTATAACCAATCCATCTTGCGTTCATTATTCGATATGATGGCGACATATTTCAAATTTGCAAACGTGTCGGATCGGTTGTGGGGTTGGACTAGATTTTTACGAGCGAGCGGAGCGAGCGAGCAACGGTCACCATTTCCAAGCTATACATATACCATATATTGTCTTGCATATATTTCGTGCTTGTACCTAATTTTGTCAGCCATTTCGGACATCACGTTGCACTGTACTATGAGGAAACGGTACTAATTATGTGAAACTATTGGTAAACCGTAAACATTTGTCAGAAGGCAATAGGATAAATACTTCCGGCTCCTCGGGCTGGTGCGAATATTTCAATGTCCGTATGTGCCAAACCGTTGGTTTATCACACCTTTACGCGTCTCTCGCCTCGCGGCGCTCGCTCGAAGACTATAGCCTAACCTAAAACCAATCCATCTTGCGTTCATTATTCGATATGATGGCGACATATTTCAAATTTGCGAACGTGTCGGATCGGTTGTGAGGTTGGACTAGATTTTTACGAGCGAGCGGAGCGAGCGTGCAACGGTCACAATTTCCAAGCTATACATATACCATATATTGTCTTGCATATATTTCGTGCTTGTACCTAATTTTGTCAGCCATTTCGGACATCACGTTGCACTGTACTATGAGGAAACGGTACTAATTATGTGAAACTATTGGTAAACCGTAAACATTTGTCAGAAGGCAATAGGATAAAGACTTCCGGCACCTCGGGCTGGTGCGAATATATCAATGTCCGTATGTGCCAAACCGATGGTTTGTGACACACCATTACGCGTCTCTCGTTCGCTGCGCACGCTCGAAAGCTATAGCCTAACCTAAAACCAATCCATCTTCCGTTCATTATTCGATATGGTGGCGACATATTTCAAATTTGCGAACGTGTGGGATCGGTTGTGAGGTTGGACTAGATTTTTACGAGCGAGCGGATCGAGCGAGCAACGGTCACAATTTCCAAGCTATACATATACCTTATATTGCCTTCCATATATTTCGTGTTATTACCTAATTTTGTCAGCCATTTCGGACATCACATTGCACTGTACTATGAGGAAATAGTACTATTTATGTGAAACTATTCATAAACTGTAAACATGTGTCGGTAGGCAATAGGATAAATACTTCCGGTTCCTCGGGCTGGTGCGAATATTTCAATGTCCGTATGTGCCAAACCGTTGGTTTATGACACACCTATACGCGCTCTCTCGCTCGCTGCGCTCGCCTCGAAAACTATAGCCTAACCTAAAACCAATCCATCTTGCGTTCATTATTCGATATGATGGCGACATATTTCAAATTTGCGAACGTGTGGGATCGGTTGTGAGGTTGGACTAGATTTTTACGAGGCGAGCGGAGCGAGCGAGCAACTGTCACAATTTCCAAGCAATACATATACCTTATATTGCCTTCCATATATTTCGTGTTATTACCTAATTTTGTCAGCCATTTCGGACATCACATTGCACTGTACTATGAGGAGATAGTACTATTTAAGTGAAACTATTCATAAACTGTAAACATGTGTCGGTAGGCAATAGGATAAATACTTCCGGCTCCTCGGGCTGGTGCGAATATTTCAATGTCCGTATGTGCCCAAACCGTTGGTTTATGACACACCATTTACGCGTCTCTCGCTCGCTGCGCTCGCTCGAAAACTATAGCCTAACCTAAAACCAATCCATCTTGCGTTCATTATTCGATATGATGGCGACATATTTCAAATTTGCGAACGTGTCGGATCGGTTGTGAGTGTGGACTAGATTTTTACGAGCGAGCGGAGCGAGCGAGCAACGGTCACAATTTCCAAGCTATACATATACCTTATATTGCCTTTCATATATTTCGTGTTATTACCTAATTTTGTCAGCCATTTCGGACATCACGTTGCACTGTACTATGAGGAAACGGTACTAATTATGTGAAACTATTGGTAAACCGTAAACATTTGTCAGAAGGCAATAGGATAAAGACTTCCGGCCTCCTCGGGCTGGTGCGAATATATCAATGTCCGTATGTGCCAAACCGATGGTTTGTGACACACCTTTACGCGTCTCTCGTTCGCTGCGCTCGCACGAAAGCTATAGCCTAACCTAAAACCAATCCATCTTCCGTTCATTATTCGATATGGTGGCGACATATTTCAAATTTGCGAACGTGTGGGATCGATTATGAGGTTGGACTAGATTTTTACGAGCGAGCGCAGCGAGCGAGCAACGGTCACAATTTCCAAGCTATACATATACCATATATTGTCTTGCATATATTTCGTGCTTGTACCTAATTTTGTCAGCCATTTCGGACATCACATTGCACTGTACTATGAGGAAATAGTACTATTTATATGAAACTATTCATAAACCTGTAAACATGTGTCGGTAGGCAATAGGATAAATACTTCCGGCTCCTCGGGCTGGTGCGAATATTTCAATGTCCGTATGTGCCAAACCGTTGGTTTATGACACACATTTACGCGTCCTCTCTCGCTCGCGGCGCTCGCTCGAAAACTATAGCCTAACCTAAAACCAATCCATCTTGCGTTCATTATTCGATATGATGCGACATATTTCAAATTTGCGAACGTGTCGGATCGGTTGTGAGGTTGGACTAGATTTTTACGAGCGAGCGGAGCGAGCGAGCAACGGTCACAATTTCCAAGCTATACATATACCATATATTGTCTTGCATATATTTCGTGCTTGTACCTAATTTTGTCAGCCATTTCGGACATCACGTTGCACTGTACTATGAGGAAACGGTACTAATTATGTGAAACTATTGGTAAACCGTAAACATTTGTCAGAAGGCAATAGGATAAAGACTTCCGGCACCTCGGGCTTGTGCGAATATATCAATGTCCGTATGTGCCAAACCGATGGTTTGTGACACACCCTTTACGCGTCTCTCGTTCGCTGCGCACGCTCGAAAGCTATAGCTTAACCTAAAACCAATCCATCTTCCGTTCATTATTCGATATGGTGGCGACATATTTCAAATTTGCGAACGTGTGGGGATCGGTTGTGAGGTTGGACTAGATTTTTACGAGCGAGCGGAGCGAGCGAGCAACGGTCACAATTTCCAAGCTATACATATACCTTATATTGCCTTCCATATATTTCGTGTTATTACCTAATTTTGTCAGCCATTTCGGACATCACATTGCACTGTACTATGAGGAAATAGTACTATTTATGTGAAACTATTCATAAACTGTAAACATGTGTCGGTAGGCAATAGGATAAATACTTCCGGCTCCTCGGCTGGTGCGAATATTTCAATGTCCGTATGTGCCAAACCGTTGGTTTATGACACACCTATACGCGTCTCTCGCTCGCTGCGCTCGCTTCGAAAACTATAGCCTAACCTAAAACCAATTCCATCTTGCGTTCATTATTCGATATGATGGCGACATATTTCAAATTTGCGAACGTGTGGGATCGGTTGTGAGGTTGGACTAGATTTTTTACGAGCGAGCGGAGCGAGCGAGCAACGGTCACAATTTCCAAGCAATACATATACCTTATATTGCCTTCCATATATTTCGTGTTATTACCTAATTTTGTCAGCCATTTCGGACATCACATTGCACTGTACTATGAGGAGATAGTACTATTTAAGTGAAACTATTCATAAACTGTAAACATGTGTCGGTAGGCAATAGGATAAATACTTCCGGCTCCTCGGGCTGGTGCGAATATTTCAATGTCCGTATGTGCCAAACCGTTGGTTTATGACACACATTTACGCGTCTCTCGCTCGCGGCGCTCGCTCGAAAACTATAGCCTAACCCTAAAACCAATCCATCTTGCGTTCATTATTCGATATGATGGCGACATATTTCAAATTTGCGAACGTGTCGGATCGGTTGTGAGTGTGGACTAGATTTTTACGAGCGAGCGGAGCGAGCGAGCAACGGTCACAATTTCCAAGCTATACATATACCTTATATTGCCTTTCATATATTTCGTGTTATTACCTAATTTTGTCAGCCATTTCGGACATCACGTTGCACTGTACTATGAGGAAACGGTACTAATTATGTGAAACTATTGGTAAAACCGTAAACATTTGTCAGAAGGCAATAGGATAAAGACTTCCGGCTCCTCGGGCTGGTGCGAATATATCAATGTCCGTATGTGCCAAACCGATGGTTTGTGACACACCTTTACGCGTCTCTCGTTCGCTGCGCTCGCACGAAAGCTATAGCCTAACCTAAAACCAATCCATCTTCCGTTCATTATTCGATATGGTGGCGACATATTTCAAATTTGCGAACGTGTGGGATCGATTATGAGGTTGGACTAGATTTTTACGAGCGAGCGCAGCGAGCGAGCAACGGTCACAATTTCCAAGCTATACATATACCATATATTGTCTTGCATATATTTCGTGCTTGTACCTAATTTTGTCAGCCATTTCGGACATCACATTGCACTGTACTATGAGGAAATAGTACTATTTATATGAAACTATTCATAAATTGTAAACATGTGTCGGTAGGCAATAGGATAAATACTTCCGGCTCCTCGGGCTGGTGCGAATATTTCAATGTCCGTATGTGCCAAACCGTTGGTTTATGACACACATTTACGCGTCTCTCGCTCGCGGCGCTCGCTCGAAAACTATAGCCTAACCTAAAACCAATCCATCTTGCGTTCATTATTCGATATGATGGCGACATATTTCAAATTTGCGAACGTGTCGGATCGGTTGTGAGGTTGGACTAGATTTTTACGAGCGAGCGGAGCGAGCGAGCAACGGTCACAATTTCCAAGCTATACATATACCATATATTGTCTTGCATATATTTCGTGCTTGTACCTAATTTTGTCAGCCATTTCGGACATCACGTTGCACTGTACTATGAGGAAACGGTACTAATTATGTGAAACTATTGGTAAACCGTAAACATTTGTCAGAAGGCAATAGGATAAAGACTTCCGGCACCTCGGGCTGGTGCGAATATATCAATGTCCGTATGTGCCAAACCGTTGGTTTATGACACACCTATACGCGTCTCTCGCTCGCTGCGCTCGCTCGAAAACTATAGCCTAACCTAAAACCAATCCATCTTGCGTTCATGATTCGATATGATGGCGACATATTTCAAATTTGCGAACGTGTCGGATCGGTTGTGAGGTTGGACTCGATTTTTACGAGCGAGCGGAGCGAGCGAGCAACGGTCACAATTTCCAAGCTATACATATACCATATATTGTCTTGCATATATTTCGTGCTTGTACCTAATTTTGTCAGCCATTTCGGACATCACATTTCACTGTACTATGAGGAAATAGTACTATTTATGTGAAACTATTCATAAACTGTAAACATGTGTCGGTAGGCAATAGGATAAATACTTCCGGCTCCTCGGGCTGGTGCGAATATATCAATGTCCGTATGTGCCAAACCGATGGTTTGTGACACACCTTTACGCGTCTCGCGTTCGCTGCGCACGCACGAAAGCTATAGCCTAACCTAAAACCAATCCATCTTCCGTTCATTATTCGATATGGTGGCGACATATTTCAAATTTGCAAACGTGTGGGATCGGTTGTGAGGTTGGACTAGATTTTTACGAGCGTGCGGAGCGAGCGAGCAACGGTCACAATTTCCAAGCTATACATATACCTTATATTGCCTTCCATATATTTCGTGTTATTACCTAATTTTGTCAGCAATTTCGGACATCACATTGCACTGTACTATGAGGAAATAGTACTATTTATGTGAAACTATTCATAAACTGTAAGCATGTGTCGGTAGGCAATAGGATAAATACTTCCAGCTCCTCGGGCTGGTGCGAATATTTCAATGTCCGTATGTGCCAAACCGTTGGTTTATGACACACCTATACGCGTCTCTCGCTCGCTGCGCTCGCTCGAAAACTATAGCCTAACCTAAAACCAATCCATCTTGCGTTCATTATTCGATATGATGGCGACATATTTCAAATTTGCGAACGTGTCGGATCGGTTGTGGGGTTGGACTAGATTTTTACGAGCGAGCGCAGCGAGCGAGCAACGGTCACAATTTCCAAGCTATACATATACCATATATTGTCTTGCATATATTTCGTGCTTGTACCTAATTTTGTCAGCAATTTCGGACATCACATTGCACTGTACTATGAGGAAATAGTACTATTTATGTGAAACTATTCATAAACTGTAAACATGTGTCGGTAGGCAATAGGATAAATACTTCCGGCTCCTCGGGCTGGTGCGAATATTTCAATGTCCGTATGTGCCAAACCGTTGGTTTATCACACCTTTACGCGTCTCTCGCTCGCGGCGCTCGCTCGAAAAACTATAGCCTAACCTAAAACCAATCCATCTTGCGTTCATTATTCGATATGATGGCGACATATTTCAAATTTGCGAACGTGTCGGATCGGTTGTGAGGTTGGACTAGATTTTTACGAGCGAGCGGAGCGAGCGTGCAACGGTCACAATTTCCAAGCTATACATATACCATATATTGTCTTGCATATATTTCGTGCTTGTACCTAATTTTGTCAGCCATTTCGGACATCACGTTGCACTGTACTATGAGGAAACGGTACTAATTATGTGAAACTATTGCTAAACCGTAAACATTTGTCAGAAGGCAATAGGGTTAAGACTTCCGGCGCCTCGGGCTGGTACGAATATATCAATGTCCGTATGTGCCAAACCGATGGTTTGTGACACACCTTTACGCGTCTCTCGTACGCTGCGCACGCACGAAAGCTATAGCCTAACCTAAAACCAATCCATCTTCCGTTCATTATTCGATATGGTGGCGACATATTTCAAATTTGCGAACGTGTGGGATCGGTTGTGAGGTTGGACTAGATTTTTACGAGCGAGCGGAGCGAGCGAGCAACGGTCACAATTTCCAAGCTATACATATACCTTATATTGCCTTCCATATATTTCGTGTTATTACCTAATTTTGTCAGCCATTTCGGACATCACATTGCACTGTACTATGAGGAAATAGTACTATTTATGTGAAACTATTCATAAACTGTAAACATGTGTCGATAGGCAATAGGATAAATACTTCCGGTTCCTCGGGCTGGTGCGAATATTTCAATGTCCGTATGTGCCAAACCGTTGGTTTATGACACACCTAAACGCGTCGCTCGCTCGCTGCGCTCGCTCGAAAACTATAGCCTAACCTAAAACCAATCCATCTTGCGTTCATTATTCGATATGATGGCGACATATTTCAAATTTGCGAACGTGTCGGATCGGTTGTGGGGTTGGACTAGATTTTTACGAGCGAGCGCAGCGAGCGAGCAACGGTCACAATTTCCAAGCTATACATATACCATATATTGTCTTGCATATATTTCGTGCTTGTACCTAATTTTGTCAGCCATTTCGGACATCACATTGCACTGTACTATGAGGAAATAGTACTATTTATATGAAACTATTCATAAACTGTAAACATGTGTCGGTAGGCAATAGGATAAATACTTCCCGGCTCCTCGGGCTGGTGCGAATATTTCAATGTCCGTATGTGCCAAACCGTTGGTTTATGACACACATTTACGCGTCTCTCGCTCGCGGCGCTCGCTCGAAAACTATAGCCTAACCTAAAACCAATCCATCTTCCGTTCATTATTCGATATGGTGGCGACATATTTCAAATTTCCGAACGTGTGGGATCGGTTGTGAGGTTGGACTAGATTTTTACGAGCGAGCGGAGCGAGCGAGCAACGGTCACAATTTCCAAGCTATACATACACCTTATATTGCCTTCCATATATTTCGTGTTATTACCTAATTTTGTCAGCCATTTCGGACATCACATTGCACTGTACTATGAGGAAATAGTACTATTTATGTGAAACTATTCATAAACTGTAAACATGTGTCGGTAGGCAATAGGATAAATACTTCCAGTTCCTCGGGCTGGTGCGAATATTTCAATGTCCGTATGTGCCAAACCGTTGGTTTATGACACACCTATACGCGTCTCTCGCTCGCTGCGCTCGCTCGAAAACTATAGCCTAACCTAAAACCAATCCATCTTGCGTTCATTATTCGATATGATGGCGACATATTTCAAATTTGCGAACTTGTGGGATCGGTTGTGAGGTTGGACTAGATTTTTACGAGCGAGCGCAGCGAGCGAGCAACGGTCACAATTTCCAAGCTATACATATACCATATATTGTCTTGCATATATTTCGTGCTTGTACCTAATTTTGTCAGCCATTTCGGACATCACATTGCACTGTACTATGAGGAAATAGTGCTATTTATATGAAACTATTCATAAACTGTAAACATGTGTCGGTAGGCAATAGGATAAATACTTCCGGCTCCTCGGGCTGGTGCGAATATATCAATGTCCGTATGTGCCAAACCGATGGTTTGTGACACACCTTTACGCGTCTCGCGTTCGCTGCGCACGCACGAAAGCTATAGCCTAACCTAAAACCAATCCATCTTCCGTTCATTATTCGATATGGTGGCGACATATTTCAAATTTGCAAACGTGTGGGATCGGTTGTGAGGTTGGACTAGATTTTTACGAGCGTGCGGAGCGAGCGAGCAACGGTCACAATTTCCAAGCTATACATATACCTTATATTGCCTTCCATATATTTCGTGTTATTACCTAATTTTGTCAGCAATTTCGGACATCACATTGCACTGTACTATGAGGAAATAGTACTATTTATGTGAAACTATTCATAAACTGTAAGCATGTGTCGGTAGGCAATAGGATAAATACTTCCAGCTCCTCGGGCTGGTGCGAATATTTCAATGTCCGTATGTGCCAAACCGTTGGTTTATGACACACCTATACGCGTCTCTCGCTCGCTGCGCTCGCTCGAAAACTATAGCCTAACCTAAAACCAATCCATCTTGCGTTCATTATTCGATATGATGGCGACATATTTCAAATTTGCGAACGTGTCGGATCGGTTGTGGGGTTGGACTAGATTTTTACGAGCGAGCGCAGCGAGCGAGCAACGGTCACAATTTCCAAGCTATACATATACCATATATTGTCTTGCATATATTTCGTGCTTGTACCTAATTTTGTCAGCAATTTCGGACATCACATTGCACTGTACTATGAGGAAATAGTACTATTTATGTGAAACTATTCATAAACTGTAAACATGTGTCGGTAGGCAATAGGATAAATACTTCCGGCTCCTCGGGCTGGTGCGAATATTTCAATGTCCGTATGTGCCAAACCGTTGGTTTATCACACCTTTACGCGTCTCTCGCTCGCGGCGCTCGCTCGAAAACTATAGCCTAACCTAAAACCAATCCATCTTGCGTTCATTATTCGATATGATGGCGACATATTTCAAATTTGCGAACGTGTCGGATCGGTTGTGAGGTTGGACTAGATTTTTACGAGCGAGCGGAGCGAGCGTGCAACGGTCACAATTTCCAAGCTATACATATACCATATATTGTCTTGCATATATTTCGTGCTTGTACCTAATTTTGTCAGCCATTTCGGACATCACGTTGCACTGTACTATGAGGAAACGGTACTAATTATGTGAAACTATTGCTAAACCGTAAACATTTGTCAGAAGGCAATAGGATTAAGACTTCCGGCGCCTCGGGCTGGTACGAATATATCAATGTCCGTATGTGCCAAACCGATGGTTTGTGACACACCTTTACGCGTCTCTCGTACGCTGCGCACGCACGAAAGCTATAGCCTAACCTAAAACCAATCCATCTTCCGTTCATTATTCGATATGGTGGCGACATATTTCAAATTTGCGAACGTGTGGGATCGGTTGTGAGGTTGGACTAGATTTTTACGAGCGAGCGGAGCGAGCGAGCAACGGTCACAATTTCCAAGCTATACATATACCTTATATTGCCTTCCATATATTTCGTGTTATTACCTAATTTTGTCAGCCATTTCGGACATCACATTGCACTGTACTATGAGGAAATAGTACTATTTATGTGAAACTATTCATAAACTGTAAACATGTGTCGATAGGCAATAGGATAAATACTTCCGGTTCCTCGGGCTGGTGCGAATATTTCAATGTCCGTATGTGCCAAACCGTTGGTTTATGACACACCTAAACGCGTCGCTCGCTCGCTGCGCTCGCTCGAAAACTATAGCCTAACCTAAAACCAATCCATCTTGCGTTCATTATTCGATATGATGGCGACATATTTCAAATTTGCGAACGTGTCGGATCGGTTGTGGGGTTGGACTAGATTTTTACGAGCGAGCGCAGCGAGCGAGCAACGGTCACAATTTCCAAGCTATACATATACCATATATTGTCTTGCATATATTTCGTGCTTGTACCTAATTTTGTCAGCCATTTCGGACATCACATTGCACTGTACTATGAGGAAATAGTACTATTTATATGAAACTATTCATAAACTGTAAACATGTGTCGGTAGGCAATAGGATAAATACTTCCGGCTCCTCGGGCTGGTGCGAATATTTCAATGTCCGTATGTGCCAAACCGTTGGTTTATGACACACATTTACGCGTCTCTCGCTCGCGGCGCTCGCTCGAAAACTATAGCCTAACCTAAAACCAATCCATCTTCCGTTCATTATTCGATATGGTGGCGACATATTTCAAATTTGCGAACGTGTGGGATCGGTTGTGAGGTTGGACTAGATTTTTACGAGCGAGCGGAGCGAGCGAGCAACGGTCACAATTTCCAAGCTATACATACACCTTATATTGCCTTCCATATATTTCGTGTTATTACCTAATTTTGTCAGCCATTTCGGACATCACATTGCACTGTACTATGAGGAAATAGTACTATTTATGTGAAACTATTCATAAACTGTAAACATGTGTCGGTAGGCAATAGGATAAATACTTCCAGTTCCTCGGGCTGGTGCGAATATTTCAATGTCCGTATGTGCCAAACCGTTGGTTTATGACACACCTATACGCGTCTCTCGCTCGCTGCGCTCGCTCGAAAACTATAGCCTAACCTAAAACCAATCCATCTTGCGTTCATTATTCGATATGATGGCGACATATTTCAAATTTGCGAACTTGTGGGATCGGTTGTGAGGTTGGACTAGATTTTTACGAGCGAGCGCAGCGAGCGAGCAACGGTCACAATTTCCAAGCTATACATATACCATATATTGTCTTGCATATATTTCGTGCTTGTACCTAATTTTGTCAGCCATTTCGGACATCACATTGCACTGTACTATGAGGAAATAGTGCTATTTATATGAAACTATTCATAAACTGTAAACATGTGTCGGTAGGCAATAGGATAAATACTTCCGGCTCCTCGGGCTGGTGCGAATATTTCAATGTCCGTATGTGCCAAACCGTTGGTTTATGACACACCTATACGGGTCTCTCGCTCGCTGCGCTCGCTCGAAAACTATAGCCTAACCTAAAACCAATCCATCTTGCGTTCATTATTCGATATGATGGCGACATATTTCAAATTTGCGAACGTGTCGGATCGGTTGTGAGGTTGGACTAGATTTTTACGAGCGAGCGGAGCGAGCGAGCAACGGTCACAATTTCCAAGCTATACATATACCATATATTGTCTTGCATATATTTCGTGCTTGTACCTAATTTTGTCAGCCATTTCGGACATCACGTTGCACTGTACTATGAGGAAACGGTACTAATTATGTGAAACTATTGGTAAACCGTAAACATTTGTCAGAAGGCAATAGGATAAAGACTTCCGGCACCTCGGGCTGGTGCGAATATATCAATGTCCGTATGTGCCAAACCGATGGTTTGTGACACACCTTTACGCGTCTCTCGTTCGCTGCGCACGCACGAAAGCTATAGCCTAACCTAAAACCAATCCATCTTCCGTTCATTATTCGATATGGTGGCGACATATTTCAAATTTGCGATCGTGTGGGATCGGTTGTGAGGTTGGACTAGATTTTTACGAGCGAGCGGAGCGAGCGAGCAACGGTCACAATTTCCAAGCTATACATATACCTTATATTGCCTTCCATATATTTCGTGTTATTACCTAATTTTGTCAGCCATTTCGGACATCACATTGCACTGTACTATGAGGAAATAGTACTATTTATGTGAAACTATTCATAAACTGTAAACATGTGTCGGTAGGCAATAGGATAAATACTTCCGGTTCCTCGGGCTGGTGCGAATATTTCAATGTCCGTATGTGCCAAACCGTTGGTTTATGACACACCTATACGCGTCTCTCGCTCGCTGCGCTCGCTCGAAAACTATAGCCTAACCTAAAACCAATCCATCTTGCGTTCATTATTCGATATGATGGCGACATATTTCAAATTTGCGAACGTGTGGGATCGGTTGTGAGGTTGGACTAGATTTTTACGAGCGAGCGGAGCGAGCGAGCAACGGTCACAATTTCCAAGCAATACATATACCTTATATTGCCTTCCATATATTTCGTGTTATTACCTAATTTTGTCAGCCATTTCGGACATCACATTGCACTGTACTATGAGGAAATAGTTCTATTTAAGTGAAACTATTCATAAACTGTAAACATGTGTCGGTAGGCAATAGGATAAATACTTCCGGCTCCTCGGGCTGGTGCGAATATTTCAATGTCCGTATGTGCCAAACCGTTGGTTTATGACACACATTTACGCGTCTCTCGCTCGCGGCGCTCGCTCGAAAACTATAGCCTAACCTAAAACCAATCCATCTTGCGTTCATTATTCGATATGATGGCCACATATTTCAAATTTGCGAACGTGTCGGATCGGTTGTGAGGGTGGACTAGATTTTTACGAGCGAGCGGAGCGAGCGAGCAACGGTCACAATTTCCAAGCTATACATATACCTTATATTGCCTTCCATATATTTCGTGTTATTACCTAATTTTGTCAGCCATTTCGGACATCACATTGCACTGTACTATGAGGA
Organism: Bombus affinis; assembly: GCF_024516045.1. Lineage (NCBI taxonomy): Eukaryota > Metazoa > Arthropoda > Insecta > Hymenoptera > Apidae > Bombus > Bombus affinis. The sequence goes on along the minus strand of NW_026108952.1, from coordinate 61,010 downwards.
AATAGTACTATTTATGTGAAACTATTCATAAACTGTAAACATGTGTCGATAGGCAATAGGATAAATACTTCCGGTTCCTCGGGCTGGTGCGAATATTTCAATGTCCGTATGTGCCAAACCGTTGGTTTATGACACACCTAAACGCGTCGCTCGCTCGCTGCGCTCGCTCGAAAACTATAGCCTAACCTAAAACCAATCCATCTTGCGTTCATTATTCGATATGATGGCGACATATTTCAAATTTGCGAACGTGTCGGATCGGTTGTGGGGTTGGACTAGATTTTTACGAGCGAGCGCAGCGAGCGAGCAACGGTCACAATTTCCAAGCTATACATATACCATATATTGTCTTGCATATATTTCGTGCTTGTACCTAATTTTGTCAGCCATTTCGGACATCACGTTGCACTGTACTATGAGGAAACGGTACTAATTATGTGAAACTATTGGTAAACCGTAAACATTTGTCAGAAGGCAATAGGATAAAGACTTCCGGCACCTCGGGCTGGTGCGAATATATCAATGTCCGTATGTGCCAAACCGATGGTTTGTGACACACCTTTACGCGTCTCTCGTTCGCTGCGCACGCACGAAAGCTATAGCCTAACCTAAAACCAATCCATCTTCCGTTCATTATTCGATATGGTGGCGACATATTTCAAATTTGCGAACGTGTGGGATCGGTTGTGAGGTTGGACTAGATTTTTACGAGCGAGCGGAGCGAGCGAGCAACGGTCACAATTTCCAAGCTATACATACACCTTATATTGCCTTCCATATATTTCGTGTTATTACCTAATTTTGTCAGCCATTTCGGACATCACATTGCACTGTACTATGAGGAAATAGTACTATTTATGTGAAACTATTCATAAACTGTAAACATGTGTCGGTAGGCAATAGGATAAATACTTCCAGTTCCTCGGGCTGGTGCGAATATTTCAATGTCCGTATGTGCCAAACCGTTGGTTTATGACACACCTATACGCGTCTCTCGCTCGCTGCGCTCGCTCGAAAACTATAGCCTAACCTAAAACCAATCCATCTTGCGTTCATTATTCGATATGATGGCGACATATTTCAAATTTGCGAACTTGTGGGATCGGTTGTGAGGTTGGACTAGATTTTTACGAGCGAGCGCAGCGAGCGAGCAACGGTCACAATTTCCAAGCTATACATATACCATATATTGTCTTGCATATATTTCGTGCTTGTACCTAATTTTGTCAGCCATATCGGACATCACATTGCACTGTACTATGAGGAAATAGTGCTATTTATATGAAACTATTCATAAACTGTAAACATGTGTCGGTAGGCAATAGGATAAATACTTCCGGCTCCTCGGGCTGGTGCGAATATTTCAATGTCCGTATGTGCCAAACCGTTGGTTTATGACACACCTATACGGGTCTCTCGCTCGCTGCGCTCGCTCGAAAACTATAGCCTAACCTAAAATCAATCCATCTTGCGTTCATTATTCGATATGATGGCGACATATTTCAAATTTGCGAACGTGTCGGATCGGTTGTGAGGTTGGACTAGATTTTTACGAGCGAGCGGAGCGAGCGAGCAACGGTCACAATTTCCAAGCTATACATATACCATATATTGTCTTGCATATATTTCGTGCTTGTACCTAATTTTGTCAGCCATTTCGGACATCACGTTGCACTGTACTATGAGGAAACGGTACTAATTATGTGAAACTATTGGTAAACCGTAAACATTTGTCAGAAGGCAATAGGATAAAGACTTCCGGCACCTCGGGCTGGTGCGAATATATCAATGTCCGTATGTGCCAAACCGATGGTTTGTGACACACCTTTACGCGTCTCTCGTTCGCTGCGCACGCACGAAAGCTATAGCCTAACCTAAAACCAATCCATCTTCCGTTCATTATTCGATATGGTGGCGACATATTTCAAATTTGCGATCGTGTGGGATCGGTTGTGAGGTTGGACTAGATTTTTACGAGCGAGCGGAGCGAGCGAGCAACGGTCACAATTTCCAAGCTATACATATACCTTATATTGCCTTCCATATATTTCGTGTTATTACCTAATTTTGTCAGCCATTTCGGACATCACATTGCACTGTACTATGAGGAAATAGTACTATTTACGTGAAACTATTCATAAACTGTAAACATGTGTCGGTAGGCAATAGGATAAATACTTCCGGTTCCTCGGGCTGGTGCGAATATTTCAATGTCCGTATGTGCCAAACCGTTGGTTTATGACACACCTATACGCGTCTCTCGCTCGCTGCGCTCGCTCGAAAACTATAGCCTAACCTAAAACCAATCCATCTTGCGTTCATTATTCGATATGATGGCGACATATTTCAAATTTGCGAACGTGTGGGATCGGTTGTGAGGTTGGACTAGATTTTTACGAGCGAGCGGAGCGAGCGAGCAACGGTCACAATTTCCAAGCAATACATATACCTTATATTGCCTTCCATATATTTCGTGTTATTACCTAATTTTGTCAGCCATTTCGGACATCACATTGCACTGTACTATGAGGAAATAGTTCTATTTAAGTGAAACTATTCATAAACTGTAAACATGTGTCGGTAGGCAATAGGATAAATACTTCCGGCTCCTCGGGCTGGTGCGAATATTTCAATGTCCGTATGTGCCAAACCGTTGGTTTATGACACACATTTACGCGTCTCTCGCTCGCGGCGCTCGCTCGAAAACTATAGCCTAACCTAAAACCAATCCATCTTGCGTTCATTATTCGATATGATGGCCACATATTTCAAATTTGCGAACGTGTCGGATCGGTTGTGAGGGTGGACTAGATTTTTACGAGCGAGCGGAGCGAGCCAGCAACGGTCACAATTTCCAAGCTATACATATACCTTATATTGCCTTTCATATATTTCGTGTTATTACCTAATTTTGTCAGCCATTTCGGACATCACGTTGCACTGTACTATGAGGAAACGGTACTAATTATGTGAAACTATTGGTAAACCGTAAACATTTGTCAGAAGGCAATAGGATAAAGACTTCCGGCTCCTCGGGCTGGTGCGAATATTTCAATGTCCGTATGTGCCAAACCGTTGGTTTGTGACACACCTTTACGCGTCTCTCGCTCGCGGCGCTCGCTCGAAAACTATAGCCTAACCTAAAACCAATCCATCTTGCGTTCATTATTCGATATGATGGCGACATATTTCAAATTTGCGAACGTGTCGGATCGGTTGTGAGGTTGGACTAGATTTTTACGAGCGAGCGGAGCGAGCGTGCAACGGTCACAATTTCCAAGCTATACATATACCATATATTGTCTTGCATATATTTCGTGCTTGTACCTAATTTTGTCAGCCATTTCGGACATCACGTTGCACTGTACTATGAGGAAACGGTACTAATTATGTGAAACTATTGGTAAACCGTAAACATGTGTCGGTAGGCAATAGGATAAATACTTCCGGCTCCTCGGGCTGGTGCGAATATTTCAATGTCCGTATGTGCCAAACCGTTGGTTTATCACACCTTTACGCGTCTCTCGCTCGCGGCGCTCGCTCGAAAACTATAGCCTAACCTAAAACCAATCCATCTTGCGTTTATTATTCGATATGATGGCGACATATTTCAAATTTGCGAACGTGTCGGATCGGTTATGGGGTTGGACTAGATTTTTACGAGCGAGCGGAGCGAGCGAGCAACGGTCACAATTTCCAAGCTATACATATACCATATATTGTCTTGCATATATTTCGTGCTTGTACCTAATTTTGTCAGCCATTTCGGACATCACATTGCACTGTACTATGAGGAAATAGTACTATTTATGTGAAACTATTCATAAACTCTAAACATGTGTCGGTAGGCAATAGGATAAATACTTCCGGCTCCTCGGGCTGGTGCGAATATTTCAATGTCCGTATGTGCCAAACCGTTGGTTTATCACACCTTTACGCGTCTCTCGCTCGCGGCGCTCGCTCGAAAACTATAGCGTAACCTAAAACCAATCCATCTTCCGTTCATTATTCGATATGGTGGCGACATATTTCAAATTTGCGAACGTGTGGGATCGGTTGTGAGGTTGGACTAGATTTTTACGAGCTAGCGGAGCGAGCGAGCGACGGTCACAATTTCCAAGCTATACATATACCTTATATTGCCTTCCATATATTTCGTGTTATTACCTAATTTTGTCAGCCATTTCGGACATCACATTGCACTGTACTATGAGGAAATAGTACTATTTATGTGAAACTATTCATAAACTGTAAACATGTGTCGGTAGGCAATAGGATAAATACTTCCGGCTCCTCGGGCTGGTGCGAATATTTCAATGTCCGTATGTGCCAAACCGTTGGTTTATGACACACCTATACGCGTCTCTCGCTCGCTGCGCTCGCTCGAAAACTATAGCCTAACCTATAACCAATCCATCTTGCGTTCATTATTCGATATGATGGCGACATATTTCAAATTTGCAAACGTGTCGGATCGGTTGTGGGGTTGGACTAGATTTTTACGAGCGAGCGGAGCGAGCGAGCAACGGTCACCATTTCCAAGCTATACATATACCATATATTGTCTTGCATATATTTCGTGCTTATACCTAATTTTGTCAGCCATTTCGGACATCACGTTGCACTGTACTATGAGGAAACGGTACTAATTATGTGAAACTATTGGTAAACCGTAAACATTTGTCAGAAGGCAATAGGATAAAGACTTCCGGCTCCTCGGGCTGGTGCGAATATTTCAATGTCCGTATGTGCCAAACCGTTGGTTTATGACACACCTATACGCGTCTCTCGCTCGCTGCGCTCGCTCGAAAACTATAGCCTAACCTAAAACCAATCCATCTTGCGTTCATTATTCGATATGATGGCGACATATTTCAAATTTGCGAACGTGTCGGATCGGTTGTGGGGTTGGACTAGATTTTTACGAGCGAGCGCAGCGAGCGAGCAACGGTCACAATTTCCAAGCTATACATATACCATATATTGTCTTGCATATATTTCGTGCTTGTACCTAATTTTGTCAGCCATTTCGGACATCACATTGCACTGTACTATGAGGAAATAGCACTATTTATGTGAAACTATTCATAAACTGTAAACATGTGTCGGTAGGCAATAGGATAAATACTTCCGGCTCCTCGGGCTGGTGCGAATATTTCAATGTCCGTATGTGCCAAACCGTTGGTTTATGACACACATTTACGCGTCTCTCGCTCGCGGCGCTCGCTCGAAAACTATAGCCTAACCTAAAACCAATCCATCTTGCGTTCATTATTCGATATGATGGCCACATATTTCAAATTTGCGAACGTGTCGGATCGGTTGTGAGGGTGGACTAGATTTTTACGAGCGAGCGGAGCGAGCGAGCAACGGTCACAATTTCCAAGCTATACATATACCTTATATTGCCTTTCATATATTTCGTGTTATTACCTAATTTTGTCAGCCATTTCGGACATCACGTTGCACTGTACTATGAGGAAACGGTACTAATTATGTGAAACTATTGGTAAACCGTAAACAATTGTCAGAAGGCAATAGGATAAAGACTTCCGGCTCCTCGGGCTGGTGCGAATATTTCAATGTCCGTATGTGCCAAACCGTTGGTTTGTGACACACCTTTACGCGTCTCTCGCTCGCGGCGCTCGCTCGAAAACTATAGCCTAACCTAAAACCAATCCATCTTGCGTTCATTATTCGATATGATGGCGACATATTTCAAATTTGCGAACGTGTCGGATCGGTTGTGAGGTTGGACTAGATTTTTACGAGCGAGCGGAGCGAGCGTGCAACGGTCACAATTTCCAAGCTATACATATACCATATATTGTCTTGCATATATTTCGTGCTTGTACCTAATTTTGTCAGCCATTTCGGACATCACGTTGCACTGTACTATGAGGAAACGGTACTAATTATGTGAAACTATTGGTAAACCGTAAACATGTGTCGGTAGGCAATAGGATAAATACTTCCGGCTCCTCGGGCTGGTGCGAATATTTCAATGTCCGTATGTGCCAAACCGTTGGTTTATCACACCTTTACGCGTCTCTCGCTCGCGGCGCTCGCTCGAAAACTATAGCCTAACCTAAAACCAATCCATCTTGCGTTCATTATTCGATATGATGGCGACATATTTCAAATTTGCGAACGTGTCGGATCGGTTATGGGGTTGGACTAGATTTTTACGAGCGAGCGGAGCGAGCGAGCAATGGTCACAATTTCCAAGCTATACATATACCATATATTGTCTTGCATATATTTCGTGCTTGTACCTAATTTTGTCAGCCATTTCGGACATCACATTGCACTGTACTATGAGGAAATAGTACTATTTATGTGAAACTATTCATAAACTGTAAACATGTGTCGGTAGGCAATAGGATAAATACTTCCGGCTCCTCGGGCTGGTGCGAATATTTCAATGTCCGTATGTGCCAAACCGTTGGTTTATGACACACCTATACGCGTCTCTCGCTCGCTGCGCTCGCTCGAAAACTATAGCCTAACCTATAACCAATCCATCTTGCGTTCATTATTCGATATGATGGCGACATATTTCAAATTTGCAAACGTGTCGGATCGGTTGTGGGGTTGGACTAGATTTTTACGAGCGAGCGGAGCGAGCGAGCAACGGTCACCATTTCCCAGCTATACATATACCATATATTGTCTTGCATATATTTCGTGCTTATACCTAATTTTGTCAGCCATTTCGGACATCACGTTGCACTGTACTATGAGGAAACGGTACTAATTATGTGAAACTATTGGTAAACCGTAAACATTTGTCAGAAGGCAATAGGATAAAGACTTCCGGCACCTCGGGCTGGTGCGAATATATCAATGTCCGTATGTGCCAAACCGATGGTTTGTGACACACCTTTACGCGTCTCTCGTTCGCTGCGCACGCACGAAAGCTATAGCCTAACCTAAAACCAATCCATCTTCCGTTCATTATTCGATATGGTGGCGACATATTTCAAATTTGCGATCGTGTGGGATCGGTTGTGAGGTTGGACTAGATTTTTACGAGCGAGCGGAGCGAGCGAGCAACGGTCACAATTTCCAAGCTATACATATACCTTATATTGCCTTCCATATATTTCGTGTTATTACCTAATTTTGTCAGCCATTTCGGACATCACATTGCACTGTACTATGAGGAAATAGTACTATTTATGTGAAACTATTCATAAACTGTAAACATGTGTCGGTGGGCAATAGGATAAATACTTCCGGTTCCTCGGGCTGGTGCGAATATTTCAATGTCCGTATGTGCCAAACCGTTGGTTTATGACACACCTATACGCGTCTCTCGCTCGCTGCGCTCGCTCGAAAACTATAGCCTAACCTAAAACCAATCCATCTTGCGTTCATTATTCGATATGATGGCGACATATTTCAAATTTGCGAACGTGTGGGATCGGTTGTGAGGTTGGACTAGATTTTTACGAGCGAGCGGAGCGAGCGAGCAACGGTCACAATTTCCAAGCAATACATATACCTTATATTGCCTTCCATATATTTCGTGTTATTACCTAATTTTGTCAGCCATTTCGGACATCACATTGCACTGTACTATGAGGAAATAGTTCTATTTAAGTGAAACTATTCATAAACTGTAAACATGTGTCGGTAGGCAATAGGATAAATACTTCCGGCTCCTCGGGCTGGTGCGAATATTTCAATGTCCGTATGTGCCAAACCGTTGGTTTATGACACACATTTACGCGTCTCTCGCTCGCGGCGCTCGCTCGAAAACTATAGCCTAACCTAAAACCAATCCATCTTGCGTTCATTATTCGATATGATGGCCACATATTTCAAATTTGCGAACGTGTCGGATCGGTTGTGAGGGTGGACTAGATTTTTACGAGCGAGCGGAGCGAGCCAGCAACGGTCACAATTTCCAAGCTATACATATACCTTATATTGCCTTTCATATATTTCGTGTTATTACCTAATTTTGTCAGCCATTTCGGACATCACGTTGCACTGTACTATGAGGAAACGGTACTAATTATGTGAAACTATTGGTAAACCGTAAACATTTGTCAGAAGGCAATAGGATAAAGACTTCCGGCTCCTCGGGCTGGTGCGAATATTTCAATGTCCGTATGTGCCAAACCGTTGGTTTGTGACACACCTTTACGCGTCTCTCGCTCGCGGCGCTCGCTCGAAAACTATAGCCTAACCTAAAACCAATCCATCTTGCGTTCATTATTCGATATGATGGCGACATATTTCAAATTTGCGAACGTGTCGGATCGGTTGTGAGGTTGGACTAGATTTTTACGAGCGAGCGGAGCGAGCGTGCAACGGTCACAATTTCCAAGCTATACATATACCATATATTGTCTTGCATATATTTCGTGCTTATACCTAATTTTGTCAGCCATTTCGGACATCACGTTGCACTGTACTATGAGGAAACGGTACTAATTATGTGAAACTATTGGTAAACCGTAAACATTTGTCAGAAGGCAATAGGATAAAGACTTCCGGCTCCTCGGGCTGGTGCGAATATTTCAATGTCCGTATGTGCCAAACCGTTGGTTTATGACACACCTATACGCGTCTCTCGCTCGCTGCGCTCGCTCGAAAACTATAGCCTAACCTAAAACCAATCCATCTTGCGTTCATTATTCGATATGATGGCGACATATTTCAAATTTGCGAACGTGTCGGATCGGTTGTGGGGTTGGACTAGATTTTTACGAGCGAGCGCAGCGAGCGAGCAACGGTCACAATTTCCAAGCTATACATATACCATATATTGTCTTGCATATATTTCGTGCTTGTACCTAATTTTGTCAGCCATTTCGGACATCACATTGCACTGTACTATGAGGAAATAGCACTATTTATGTGAAACTATTCATAAACTGTAAACATGTGTCGGTAGGCAATAGGATAAATACTTCCGGCTCCTCGGGCTGGTGCGAATATTTCAATGTCCGTATGTGCCAAACCGTTGGTTTATCACACCTTTACGCGTCTCTCGCTTGCGGCGCTCGCTCGAAAACTATAGCCTAACCTAAAACCAATCCATCTTGCGTTCATTATTCGATACGATGGCGACATATTTCAAATTTGCGAACGTGTCGGATCGGTTGTGGGGTTGGACTAGATTTTTACGAGCGAGCGCAGCGAGCGAGCAACGGTCACAATTTCCAAGCTATACATATACCTTATATTGCCTTCCATATATTTCGTGTTATTACCTAATTTTGTCAGCCATTTCGGACATCACATTGCACTGTACTATGAGGAAATAGTTCTATTTAAGTGAAACTATTCATAAACTGTAAACATGTGTCGGTAGGCAATAGGATAAATACTTCCGGCTCCTCGGGCTGGTGCGAATATTTCAATGTCCGTATGTGCCAAACCGTTGGTTTATGACACACATTTACGCGTCTCTCGCTCGCGGCGCTCGCTCGAAAACTATAGCCTATCCTAAAACCAATCCATCTTGCGTTCATTATTCGATATGATGGCCACATATTTCAAATTTGCGAACGTGTCGGATCGGTTGTGAGGGTGGACTAGATTTTTACGAGCGAGCGGAGCGAGCGAGCAACGGTCACAATTTCCAAGCTAAACATATACCTTATATTGCCTTTAATATATTTCGTGTTATTACCTAATTTTGTCAGCCATTTCGGACATCACGTTGCACTGTACTATGAGGAAACGGTACTAATTATGTGAAACTATTGGTAAACCGTAAACATTTGTCAGAAGGCAACAGGATAAAGACTTCCGGCTCCTCGGGCTGGTGCGAATATTTCAATGTCCGTATGTGCCAAACCGTTGGTTTGTGACACACCTTTACGCGTCTCTCGCTCGCGGCGCTCTCTTGAAAACTATAGCCTAACCTAAAACCAATCCATCTTGCGTTCATTATTCGATATGATGGCGACATATTTCAAATTTGCGAACGTGTCGGATCGGTTGTGAGGTTGGACTAGATTTTTACGAGCGAGCGGAGCGAGCGTGCAACGGTCACAATTTCCAAGCTATACATATACCATATATTGTCTTGCATATATTTCGTGCTTGTACCTAATTTTGTCAGCCATTTCGGACATCACGTTGCACTGTACTATGAGGAAACGGTACTAATTATGTGAAACTATTGGTAAACCGTAAACATGTGTCGGTAGGCAATAGGATAAATATTTCCGGCTCCTCGGGCTGGTGCGAATACTTCAATGTCCGTATGTGCCAAACCGTTGGTTTATCACACCTTTACGCGTCTCTCGCTCGCGGCGCTCGCTCGAAAACTATAGCCTAACCTAAAACCAATCCACCTTGCGTTCATTATTCGATATGATGGCGACATATTTCAAATTTGCGAACGTGTCGGATCGGTTATGGGGTTGGACTAGATTTTTACGAGCGAGCGGAGCGAGCGAGCAACGGTCACAATTTCCAAGCTATACATATACCATATATTGTCTTGCATATATTTCGTGCTTGTACCTAATTTTGTCAGCCATTGCGGACATCACATTGCACTGTACTATGAGGAAATAGTACTATTTATGTGTAACTATTCATAAACTGTAAACATGTGTCGGTAGGCAATAGGATAAATACTTCCGGCTCCTCGGGCTGGTGCGAATATTTCAATGTCCGTATGTGCCAAACCGTTGGTTTATCACACCTTTACGCGTCTCTCGCTCGCGGCGCTCGCTCGAAAACTATAGCCTAACCTAAAACCAATCCATCTTGCGTTCATTATTCGATATGATGGCGACATATTTCAAATTTGCGAACCTGTCGGATCGGTTATGGGGTTGGACTAGATTTTTACGAGCGAGCGGAGCGAGCGATCAACGGTCACAATTTCCAAGCTATACATATACCATATATTGTCTTGCATATATTTCGTGCTTGTACCTAATTTTGTCAGCCATTTCGGACATCACGTTGCACTGTACTATGAGGAAACGGTACTAATTATGTGAAACTATTGGTAAACCGTAAACATTTGTCAGAAGGCAATAGGATAAAGACTTCGGGCTCCTCGGGCTGGTGCGAATATATCAATGTCCGTATGTGCCAAACCGATGGTTTGTGACACACCTTTACGCGTCTCTCGTTCGCTGCGCACGCACGAAAGCTATAGCGTAACCTAAAACCAATCCATCTTCCGTTCATTATTCGATATGGTGGCGACATATTTCAAATTTGCGAACGTGTGGGATCGGTTGTGAGGTTGGACTAGATTTTTACGAGCTAGCGGAGCGAGCGAGCGACGGTCACAATTTCCAAGCTATACATATACCTTATATTGCCTTCCATATATTTCGTGTTATTACCTAATTTTGTCAGCCATTTCGGACATCACATTGCACTGTACTATGAGGAAATAGTACTATTTATGTGAAACTATTCATAAACTGTAAACATGTGTCGGTAGGCAATAGGATATATACTTCCGGCTCCTCGGGCTGGTGCGAATATTTCAATGTCCGTATGTGCCAAACCGTTGGTTTATGACACACCTATACGCGTCTCTCGCTCGCTGCGCTCGCTCGAAAACTATAGCCTAACCTATAACCAATCCATCTTGCGTTCATTATTCGATATGATGGCGACATATTTCAAATTTGCAAACGTGTCGGATCGGTTGTGGGGTTGGACTAGATTTTTACGAGCGAGCGGAGCGAGCGAGCAACGGTCACCATTTCCAAGCTATACATATACCATATATTGTCTTGCATATATTTCGTGCTTGTACCTAATTTTGTCAGCCATTTCGGACATCACGTTGCACTGTACTATGAGGAAACGGTACTAATTATGTGAAACTATTGGTAAACCGTAAACATTTGTCAGAAGGCAATAGGATAAATACTTCCGGCTCCTCGGGCTGGTGCGAATATTTCAATGTCCGTATGTGCCAAACCGTTGGTTTATCACACCTTTACGCGTCTCTCGCTCGCGGCGCTCGCTCGAAGACTATAGCCTAACCTAAAACCAATCCATCTTGCGTTCATTATTCGATATGATGGCGACATATTTCAAATTTGCGAACGTGTCGGATCGGTTGTGAGGTTGGACTAGATTTTTACGAGCGAGCGGAGCGAGCGTGCAACGGTCACAATTTCCAAGCTATACATATACCATATATTGTCTTGCATATATTTCGTGCTTGTACCTAATTTTGTCAGCCATTTCGGACATCACGTTGCACTGTACTATGAGGAAACGGTACTAATTATGTGAAACTATTGGTAAACCGTAAACATTTGTCAGAAGGCAATAGGATTAAGACTTCCGGCTCCTCGGGCTGGTACGAATATATCAATGTCCGTATGTGCCAAACCGATGGTTTGTGACACACCTTTACGCGTCTCTCGTTCGCTGCGCACGCACGAAAGCTATAGCCTAACCTAAAACCAATCCATTTTCCGTTCATTATTCGATATGGTGTCGACATATTTTAAATTTGCGAACATGTGGGATCGGTTGTGAGGTTGGACTAGATTTTTACGAGCGAGCGGAGCGAGCGAGCAACGGTCACAATTTCCAAGCTATACATATACCTTATACTGCCTTCCATATATTTCGTGTTATTACCTAATTTTGTCAGCCATTTCGGACATCACATTGCACTGTACTATGAGGAAATAGTACTATTTATGTGAAACTATTCATAAACTGTAAACATGTGTCGGTAGGCAATAGGATAAATACTTCCGGCTCCTCGGGCTGGTGCGAATATTTCAATGTCCGTATGTGCCAAACCGTTGGTTTATGACACACATTTACGCGTCTCTCGCTCGCGGCGCTCGCTCGAAAACTATAGCCTAACCTAAAACCAATCCATCTTGCGTTCATTATTCGATATGACGGCGACATATTTCAAATTTGCGAACGTGTTGGATCGGTTGTGAGGTTGGACTAGATTTTTACGAGCGAGCGGAGCGAGCGAGCAACGGTCACAATTTCCAAGCTATACATATACCATATATTGTCTTGCATATATTTCGTGCTTGTACCTAATTTTGTCAGCCATTTCGGACATCACGTTGCACTGTACTATGAGGAAACGGTACTAATTATGTGAAACTATTGGTAAACCGTAAACATTTGTCAGAAGGCAATAGGATAAAGACTTCCGGCACCTCGGGCTGGTGCGAATATATCAATGTCCGTATGTGCCAAACCGATGGTTTGTGACACACCTTTACGCGTCTCTCGTTCGCTGCGCACGCTCGAAAGCTATAGCCTAACCTAAAACCAATCCATCTTCCGTTCATTATTCGATATGGTGGCGACATATTTCAAATTTGCGAACGTGTGGGATCGGTTGTGAGGTTGGACTAGATTTTTACGAGCGAGCGGAGCGAGCGAGCAACGGTCACAATTTCCAAGCTATACATATACCTTATATTGCCTTCCATATATTTCGTGTTATTACCTAATTTTGTCAGCCATTTCGGACATCACATTGCACTGTACTATGAGGAAATAGTACTATTTATGTGAAACTATTCATAAACTGTAAACATGTGTCGGTAGGCAATAGGATAAATACTTCCGGTTCCTCGGGCTGGTGCGAATATTTCAATGTCCGTATGTGCCAAACCGTTGGTTTATGACACACCTATACGCGTCTCTCGCTCGCTGCGCTCGCTCGAAAACTATAGCCTAACCTAAAACCAATCCATCTTGCGTTCATTATTCGATATGATGGCGACATATTTCAAATTTGCGAACGTGTGGGATCGGTTGTGAGGTTGGACTAGATTTTTACGAGCGAGCGGAGCGAGCGAGCAACGGTCACAATTTCCAAGCAATACATATACCTTATATTGCCTTCCATATATTTCGTGTTATTACCTAATTTTGTCAGCCATTTCGGACATCACATTGCACTGTACTATGAGGAGATAGTACTATTTAAGTGAAACTATTCATAAACTGTAAACATGTGTCGGTAGGCAATAGGATAAATACTTCCGGCTCCTCGGGCTGGTGCGAATATTTCAATGTCCGTATGTGCCAAACCGTTGGTTTATGACACACATTTACGCGTCTCTCGCTCGCTGCGCTCGCTCGAAAACTATAGCCTAACCTAAAACCAATCCATCTTGCGTTCATTATTCGATATGATGGCGACATATTTCAAATTTGCGAACGTGTCGGATCGGTTGTGAGTGTGGACTAGATTTTTACGAGCGAGCGGAGCGAGCGAGCAACGGTCACAATTTCCAAGCTATACATATACCTTATATTGCCTTTCATATATTTCGTGTTATTACCTAATTTTGTCAGCCATTTCGGACATCACGTTGCACTGTACTATGAGGAAACGGTACTAATTATGTGAAACTATTGGTAAACCGTAAACATTTGTCAGAAGGCAATAGGATAAAGACTTCCGGCTCCTCGGGCTGGTGCGAATATATCAATGTCCGTATGTGCCAAACCGATGGTTTGTGACACACCTTTACGCGTCTCTCGTTCGCTGCGCTCGCACGAAAGCTATAGCCTAACCTAAAACCAATCCATCTTCCGTTCATTATTCGATATGGTGGCGACATATTTCAAATTTGCAAACGTGTCGGATCGGTTGTGGGGTTGGACTAGATTTTTACGAGCGAGCGGAGCGAGCGAGCAACGGTCACCATTTCCAAGCTATACATATACCATATATTGTCTTGCATATATTTCGTGCTTGTACCTAATTTTGTCAGCCATTTCGGACATCACGTTGCACTGTACTATGAGGAAACGGTACTAATTATGTGAAACTATTGGTAAACCGTAAACATTTGTCAGAAGGCAATAGGATAAATACTTCCGGCTCCTCGGGCTGGTGCGAATATTTCAATGTCCGTATGTGCCAAACCGTTGGTTTATCACACCTTTACGCGTCTCTCGCTCGCGGCGCTCGCTCGAAGACTATAGCCTAACCTAAAACCAATCCATCTTGCGTTCATTATTCGATATGATGGCGACATATTTCAAATTTGCGAACGTGTCGGATCGGTTGTGAGGTTGGACTAGATTTTTACGAGCGAGCGGAGCGAGCGTGCAACGGTCACAATTTCCAAGCTATACATATACCATATATTGTCTTGCATATATTTCGTGCTTGTACCTAATTTTGTCAGCCATTTCGGACATCACGTTGCACTGTACTATGAGGAAACGGTACTAATTATGTGAAACTATTGGTAAACCGTAAACATTTGTCAGAAGGCAATAGGATTAAGACTTCCGGCTCCTCGGGCTGGTACGAATATATCAATGTCCGTATGTGCCAAACCGATGGTTTGTGACACACCTTTACGCGTCTCTCGTTCGCTGCGCACGCACGAAAGCTATAGCCTAACCTAAAACCAATCCATTTTCCGTTCATTATTCGATATGGTGTCGACATATTTTAAATTTGCGAACATGTGGGATCGGTTGTGAGGTTGGACTAGATTTTTACGAGCGAGCGGAGCGAGCGAGCAACGGTCACAATTTCCAAGCTATACATATACCTTATACTGCCTTCCATATATTTCGTGTTATTACCTAATTTTGTCAGCCATTTCGGACATCACATTGCACTGTACTATGAGGAAATAGTACTATTTATGTGAAACTATTCATAAACTGTAAACATGTGTCGGTAGGCAATAGGATAAATACTTCCGGCTCCTCGGGCTGGTGCGAATATTTCAATGTCCGTATGTGCCAAACCGTTGGTTTATGACACACATTTACGCGTCTCTCGCTCGCGGCGCTCGCTCGAAAACTATAGCCTAACCTAAAACCAATCCATCTTGCGTTCATTATTCGATATGACGGCGACATATTTCAAATTTGCGAACGTGTTGGATCGGTTGTGAGGTTGGACTAGATTTTTACGAGCGAGCGGAGCGAGCGAGCAACGGTCACAATTTCCAAGCTATACATATACCATATATTGTCTTGCATATATTTCGTGCTTGTACCTAATTTTGTCAGCCATTTCGGACATCACGTTGCACTGTACTATGAGGAAACGGTACTAATTATGTGAAACTATTGGTAAACCGTAAACATTTGTCAGAAGGCAATAGGATAAAGACTTCCGGCACCTCGGGCTGGTGCGAATATATCAATGTCCGTATGTGCCAAACCGATGGTTTGTGACACACCTTTACGCGTCTCTCGTTCGCTGCGCACGCTCGAAAGCTATAGCCTAACCTAAAACCAATCCATCTTCCGTTCATTATTCGATATGGTGGCGACATATTTCAAATTTGCGAACGTGTGGGATCGGTTGTGAGGTTGGACTAGATTTTTACGAGCGAGCGGAGCGAGCGAGCAACGGTCACAATTTCCAAGCTATACATATACCTTATATTGCCTTCCATATATTTCGTGTTATTACCTAATTTTGTCAGCCATTTCGGACATCACATTGCACTGTACTATGAGGAAATAGTACTATTTATGTGAAACTATTCATAAACTGTAAACATGTGTCGGTAGGCAATAGGATAAATACTTCCGGTTCCTCGGGCTGGTGCGAATATTTCAATGTCCGTATGTGCCAAACCGTTGGTTTATGACACACCTATACGCGTCTCTCGCTCGCTGCGCTCGCTCGAAAACTATAGCCTAACCTAAAACCAATCCATCTTGCGTTCATTATTCGATATGATGGCGACATATTTCAAATTTGCGAACGTGTGGGATCGGTTGTGAGGTTGGACTAGATTTTTACGAGCGAGCGGAGCGAGCGAGCAACGGTCACAATTTCCAAGCAATACATATACCTTATATTGCCTTCCATATATTTCGTGTTATTACCTAATTTTGTCAGCCATTTCGGACATCACATTGCACTGTACTATGAGGAGATAGTACTATTTAAGTGAAACTATTCATAAACTGTAAACATGTGTCGGTAGGCAATAGGATAAATACTTCCGGCTCCTCGGGCTGGTGCGAATATTTCAATGTCCGTATGTGCCAAACCGTTGGTTTATGACACACATTTACGCGTCTCTCGCTCGCTGCGCTCGCTCGAAAACTATAGCCTAACCTAAAACCAATCCATCTTGCGTTCATTATTCGATATGATGGCGACATATTTCAAATTTGCGAACGTGTCGGATCGGTTGTGAGTGTGGACTAGATTTTTACGAGCGAGCGGAGCGAGCGAGCAACGGTCACAATTTCCAAGCTATACATATACCTTATATTGCCTTTCATATATTTCGTGTTATTACCTAATTTTGTCAGCCATTTCGGACATCACGTTGCACTGTACTATGAGGAAACGGTACTAATTATGTGAAACTATTGGTAAACCGTAAACATTTGTCAGAAGGCAATAGGATAAAGACTTCCGGCTCCTCGGGCTGGTGCGAATATATCAATGTCCGTATGTGCCAAACCGATGGTTTGTGACACACCTTTACGCGTCTCTCGTTCGCTGCGCTCGCACGAAAGCTATAGCCTAACCTAAAACCAATCCATCTTCCGTTCATTATTCGATATGGTGGCGACATATTTCAAATTTGCGAACGTGTGGGATCGATTATGAGGTTGGACTAGATTTTTACGAGCTAGCGCAGCGAGCGAGCAACGGTCACAATTTCCAAGCTATACATATACCATATATTGTCTTGCATATATTTCGTGCTTGTACCTAATTTTGTCAGCCATTTCGGACATCACATTGCACTGTACTATGAGGAAATAGTACTATTTATATGAAACTATTCATAAACTGTAAACATGTGTCGGTAGGCAATAGGATAAATACTTCCGGCTCCTCGGGCTGGTGCGAATATTTCAATGTCCGTATGTGCCAAACCGTTGGTTTATGACACACATTTACGCGTCTCTCGCTCGCGGCGCTCGCTCGAAAACTATAGCCTAACCTAAAACCAATCCATCTTGCGTTCATTATTCGATATGATGGCGACATATTTCAAATTTGCGAACGTGTCGGATCGGTTGTGAGGTTGGACTAGATTTTTACGAGCGAGCGGAGCGAGCGAGCAACGGTCACAATTTCCAAGCTATACATATACCATATATTGTCTTGCATATATTTCGTGCTTGTACCTAATTTTGTCAGCCATTTCGGACATCACGTTGCACTGTACTATGAGGAAACGGTACTAATTATGTGAAACTATTGGTAAACCGTAAACATTTGTCAGAAGGCAATAGGATAAAGACTTCCGGCACCTCGGGCTTGTGCGAATATATCAATGTCCGTATGTGCCAAACCGATGGTTTGTGACACACCTTTACGCGTCTCTCGTTCGCTGCGCACGCTCGAAAGCTATAGCTTAACCTAAAACCAATCCATCTTCCGTTCATTATTCGATATGGTGGCGACATATTTCAAATTTGCGAACGTGTGGGATCGGTTGTGAGGTTGGACTAGATTTTTACGAGCGAGCGGAGCGAGCGAGCAACGGTCACAATTTCCAAGCTATACATATACCTTATATTGCCTTCCATATATTTCGTGTTATTACCTAATTTTGTCAGCCATTTCGGACATCACATTGCACTGTACTATGAGGAAATAGTACTATTTATGTGAAACTATTCATAAACTGTAAACATGTGTCGGTAGGCAATAGGATAAATACTTCCGGCTCCTCGGGCTGGTGCGAATATTTCAATGTCCGTATGTGCCAAACCGTTGGTTTATGACACACCTATACGCGTCTCTCGCTCGCTGCGCTCGCTTCGAAAACTATAGCCTAACCTAAAACCAATCCATCTTGCGTTCATTATTCGATATGATGGCGACATATTTCAAATTTGCGAACGTGTGGGATCGGTTGTGAGGTTGGACTAGATTTTTACGAGCGAGCGGAGCGAGCGAGCAACGGTCACAATTTCCAAGCAATACATATACCTTATATTGCCTTCCATATATTTCGTGTTATTACCTAATTTTGTCAGCCATTTCGGACATCACATTGCACTGTACTATGAGGAGATAGTACTATTTAAGTGAAACTATTCATAAACTGTAAACATGTGTCGGTAGGCAATAGGATAAATACTTCCGGCTCCTCGGGCTGGTGCGAATATTTCAATGTCCGTATGTGCCAAACCGTTGGTTTATGACACACATTTACGCGTCTCTCGCTCGCGGCGCTCGCTCGAAAACTATAGCCTAACCTAAAACCAATCCATCTTGCGTTCATTATTCGATATGATGGCGACATATTTCAAATTTGCGAACGTGTCGGATCGGTTGTGAGTGTGGACTAGATTTTTACGAGCGAGCGGAGCGAGCGAGCAACGGTCACAATTTCCAAGCTATACATATACCTTATATTGCCTTTCATATATTTCGTGTTATTACCTAATTTTGTCAGCCATTTCGGACATCACGTTGCACTGTACTATGAGGAAACGGTACTAATTATGTGAAACTATTGGTAAACCGTAAACATTTGTCAGAAGGCAATAGGATAAAGACTTCCGGCTCCTCGGGCTGGTGCGAATATATCAATGTCCGTATGTGCCAAACCGATGGTTTGTGACACACCTTTACGCGTCTCTCGTTCGCTGCGCTCGCACGAAAGCTATAGCCTAACCTAAAACCAATCCATCTTCCGTTCATTATTCGATATGGTGGCGACATATTTCAAATTTGCGAACGTGTGGGATCGATTATGAGGTTGGACTAGATTTTTACGAGCGAGCGCAGCGAGCGAGCAACGGTCACAATTTCCAAGCTATACATATACCATATATTGTCTTGCATATATTTCGTGCTTGTACCTAATTTTGTCAGCCATTTCGGACATCACATTGCACTGTACTATGAGGAAATAGTACTATTTATATGAAACTATTCATAAACTGTAAACATGTGTCGGTAGGCAATAGGATAAATACTTCCGGCTCCTCGGGCTGGTGCGAATATTTCAATGTCCGTATGTGCCAAACCGTTGGTTTATGACACACATTTACGCGTCTCTCGCTCGCGGCGCTCGCTCGAAAACTATAGCCTAACCTAAAACCAATCCATCTTGCGTTCATTATTCGATATGATGGCGACATATTTCAAATTTGCGAACGTGTCGGATCGGTTGTGAGGTTGGACTAGATTTTTACGAGCGAGCGGAGCGAGCGAGCAACGGTCACAATTTCCAAGCTATACATATACCATATATTGTCTTGCATATATTTCGTGCTTGTACCTAATTTTGTCAGCCATTTCGGACATCACGTTGCACTGTACTATGAGGAAACGGTACTAATTATGTGAAACTATTGGTAAACCGTAAACATTTGTCAGAAGGCAATAGGATAAAGACTTCCGGCACCTCGGGCTTGTGCGAATATATCAATGTCCGTATGTGCCAAACCGATGGTTTGTGACACACCTTTACGCGTCTCTCGTTCGCTGCGCACGCTCGAAAGCTATAGCTTAACCTAAAACCAATCCATCTTCCGTTCATTATTCGATATGGTGGCGACATATTTCAAATTTGCGAACGTGTGGGATCGGTTGTGAGGTTGGACTAGATTTTTACGAGCGAGCGGAGCGAGCGAGCAACGGTCACAATTTCCAAGCTATACATATACCTTATATTGCCTTCCATATATTTCGTGTTATTACCTAATTTTGTCAGCCATTTCGGACATCACATTGCACTGTACTATGAGGAAATAGTACTATTTATGTGAAACTATTCATAAACTGTAAACATGTGTCGGTAGGCAATAGGATAAATACTTCCGGCTCCTCGGGCTGGTGCGAATATTTCAATGTCCGTATGTGCCAAACCGTTGGTTTATGACACACCTATACGCGTCTCTCGCTCGCTGCGCTCGCTTCGAAAACTATAGCCTAACCTAAAACCAATCCATCTTGCGTTCATTATTCGATATGATGGCGACATATTTCAAATTTTCGAACGTGTGGGATCGGTTGTGAGGTTGGACTAGATTTTTACGAGCGAGCGGAGCGAGCGAGCAACGGTCACAATTTCCAAGCAATACATATACCTTATATTGCCTTCCATATATTTCGTGTTATTACCTAATTTTGTCAGCCATTTCGGACATCACATTGCACTGTACTATGAGGAGATAGTACTATTTAAGTGAAACTATTCATAAACTGTAAACATGTGTCGGTAGGCAATAGGATAAATACTTCCGGCTCCTCGGGCTGGTGCGAATATTTCAATGTCCGTATGTGCCAAACCGTTGGTTTATGACACACATTTACGCGTCTCTCGCTCGCGGCGCTCGCTCGAAAACTATAGCCTAACCTAAAACCAATCCATCTTGCGTTCATTATTCGATATGATGGCGACATATTTCAAATTTGCGAACGTGTCGGATCGGTTGTGAGTGTGGACTAGATTTTTACGAGCGAGCGGAGCGAGCGAGCAACGGTCACAATTTCCAAGCTATACATATACCTTATATTGCCTTTCATATATTTCGTGTTATTACCTAATTTTGTCAGCCATTTCGGACATCACGTTGCACTGTACTATGAGGAAACGGTACTAATTATGTGAAACTATTGGTAAACCGTAAACATTTGTCAGAAGGCAATAGGATAAAGACTTCCGGCTCCTCGGGCTGGTGCGAATATATCAATGTCCGTATGTGCCAAACCGATGGTTTGTGACACACCTTTACGCGTCTCTCGTTCGCTGCGCTCGCACGAAAGCTATAGCCTAACCTAAAACCAATCCATCTTCCGTTCATTATTCGATATGGTGGCGACATATTTCAAATTTGCGAACGTGTGGGATCGATTATGAGGTTGGACTAGATTTTTACGAGCGAGCGCAGCGAGCGAGCAACGGTCACAATTTCCAAGCTATACATATACCATATATTGTCTTGCATATATTTCGTGCTTGTACCTAATTTTGTCAGCCATTTCGGACATCACATTGCACTGTACTATGAGGAAATAGTACTATTTATATGAAACTATTCATAAACTGTAAACATGTGTCGGTAGGCAATAGGATAAATACTTCCGGCTCCTCGGGCTGGTGCGAATATTTCAATGTCCGTATGTGCCAAACCGTTGGTTTATGACACACATTTACGCGTCTCTCGCTCGCGGCGCTCGCTCGAAAACTATAGCCTAACCTAAAACCAATCCATCTTGCGTTCATTATTCGATATGATGGCGACATATTTCAAATTTGCGAACGTGTCGGATCGGTTGTGAGGTTGGACTAGATTTTTACGAGCGAGCGGAGCGAGCGAGCAACGGTCACAATTTCCAAGCTATACATATACCATATATTGTCTTGCATATATTTCGTGCTTGTACCTAATTTTGTCAGCCATTTCGGACATCACGTTGCACTGTACTATGAGGAAACGGTACTAATTATGTGAAACTATTGGTAAACCGTAAACATTTGTCAGAAGGCAATAGGATAAAGACTTCCGGCACCTCGGGCTGGTGCGAATATTTCAATGTCCGTATGTGCCAAACCGTTGGTTTATGACACACCTATACGCGTCTCTCGCTCGCTGCGCTCGCTCGAAAACTATAGCCTAACCTAAAACCAATCCATCTTGCGTTCATTATTCGATATGATGGCGACATATTTCAAATTTGCGAACGTGTGGGATCGGTTGTGAGGTTGGACTAGATTTTTACGAGCGAGCGGAGCGAGCGAGCAACGGTCACAATTTCCAAGCAATACATATACCTTATATTGCCTTCCATATATTTCGTGTTATTACCTAATTTTGTCAGCCATTTCGGACATCACATTGCACTGTACTATGAGGAGATAGTACTATTTAAGTGAAACTATTCATAAACTGTAAACATGTGTCGGTAGGCAATAGGATAAATACTTCCGGCTCCTCGGGCTGGTGCGAATATTTCAATGTCCGTATGTGCCAAACCGTTGGTTTATGACACACATTTACGCGTCTCTCGCTCGCGGCGCTCGCTCGAAAACTATAGCCTAACCTAAAACCAATCCATCTTGCGTTCATTATTCGATATGATGGCGACATATTTCAAATTTGCGAACGTGTCGGATCGGTTGTGAGTGTGGACTAGATTTTTACGAGCGAGCGGAGCGAGCGAGCAACGGTCACAATTTCCAAGCTATACATATACCTTATATTGCCTTTCATATATTTCGTGTTATTACCTAATTTTGTCAGCCATTTCGGACATCACGTTGCACTGTACTATGAGGAAACGGTACTAATTATGTGAAACTATTGGTAAACCGTAAACATTTGTCAGAAGGCAATAGGATAAAGACTTCCGGCTCCTCGGGCTGGTGCGAATATATCAATGTCCGTATGTGCCAAACCGATGGTTTGTGACACAACCTTTACGCGTCTCTCGTTCGCTGCGCTCGCACGAAAGCTATCGCCTAACCTAAAACCAATCCATCTTCCGTTCATTATTCGATATGGTGGCGACATATTTCAAATTTGCGAACGTGTGGGATCGATTATGAGGTTGGACTAGATTTTTACGAGCGAGCGCAGGCGAGCGAGCAACGGTCACAATTTCCAAGCTATACATATACCATATATTGTCTTGCATATATTTCGTGCTTGTACCTAATTTTGTCAGCCATTTCGGACATCACATTGCACTGTACTATGAGGAAATAGTACTATTTATATGAAACTATTCATAAATTGTAAACATGTGTCGGTAGGCAATAGGATAAATACTTCCGGCTCCTCGGGCTGGTGCGAATATTTCAATGTCCGTATGTGCCAAACCGTTGGTTTATGACACACATTTACGCGTCTCTCGCTCGCGGCGCTCGCTCGAAAACTATAGCCTAACCTAAAACCAATCCATCTTGCGTTCATTATTCGATATGATGGCGACATATTTCAAATTTGCGAACGTGTCGGATCGGTTGTGAGGTTGGACTAGATTTTTACGAGCGAGCGGAGCGAGCGAGCAACGGTCACAATTTCCAAGCTATACATATACCATATATTGTCTTGCATATATTTCGTGCTTGTACCTAATTTTGTCAGCCATTTCGGACATCACGTTGCACTGTACTATGAGGAAACGGTACTAATTATGTGAAACTATTGGTAAACCGTAAACATTTGTCAGAAGGCAATAGGATAAAGACTTCCGGCACCTCGGGCTGGTGCGAATATATCAATGTCCGTATGTGCCAAACCGTTGGTTTATGACACACCTATACGCGTCTCTCGCTCGCTGCGCTCGCTCGAAAACTATAGCCTAACCTAAAACCAATCCATCTTGCGTTCATTATTCGATATGATGGCGACATATTTCAAATTTGCGAACGTGTGGGATCGGTTGTGAGGTTGGACTAGATTTTTACGAGCGAGCGGAGCGAGCGAGCAACGGTCACAATTTCCAAGCTATACATATACCATATATTGTCTTGCATATATTTCGTGCTTGTACCTAATTTTGTCAGCCATTTCGGACATCACGTTGCACTGTACTATGAGGAAACGGTACTAATTATGTGAAACTATTGGTAAACCGTAAACATTTGTCAGAAGGCAATAGGATAAAGACTTTCGTCTCCTCGGGCTGGTGCGAATATTTCAATGTCCGTATGTGCCAAACCGTTGGTTTGTGACACACATTTACGCGTCTCTCGCTCGCTGCGCTAGCACGAAAGCTATAGCCTAACATAAACCAATCCATCTTCCGTTCATTATTCGATATGGTGGCGACATGTTTCGAATTTGCGAACGTGTGGGATCGGTTGTGAGGTTGGACTAGATTTTTACGAGCGAGCGGAGCGAGCGAGCAACGGTCACAATTTCCAAGCTATACATATACCTTATATTGCCTTCCATATATTTCGTGTTATTACCTAATTTTGTTAGCCATTTCGGACATCACATTGCACTGTACTATGAGGAAATAGTACTATTTATGTGAAACTATTCATAAACTGTAAACATGTGTCGGTAGGCAATAGTATAAATACTTCCGGTTCCTCGGGCTGGTGCGAATATTTCAATGTCCGTATGTGCCAAACCGTTGGTTTATGACACACCTATACGCGTCTCTCGCTCGCTGCGCTCGCTCGAAAATTATAGCCTAACCTAAAACCAATCCATCTTGCGTTCATTATTCGATATGATGGCGACATATTTCAAATTTGCGAACGTGTCGGATCGGTTGTGGGGTTGGAATAGATTTTTACGAGCGAGCGGAGCGAGCGAGCAACGGTCACAATTTCCAAGCTATACATATACCATATATTGTCTTGCATATATTTCGTGCTTGTACCTAATTTTGTCAGCCATTTCGGACATCACGTTGCACTGTACGATGAGGAAACGGTACTAATTATGTGAAACTATTGGTAAACCGTAAACATTTGTCAGAAGGCAATTGGATAAAGACTTCCGTCTCCTCGGGCTGGTGCGAATATTTCAATGTCCGTATGTGCCAAACCGTTGGTTTGAGACACACATTTACGCGTCGCTCGCTCGCTGCGCTCGCTCGAAAACTATAGCCTAACCTAAAACCAATCCATCTTCCGTCATTCTTCGATATGGTGGCGACATATTTCAAATTTGCGAAAGTGACGGATCGGTTGTGAGGTTGGACTAGATTTTTGCGAGCGAGCGGAGCGAGCGAGAAACGATCACAATTTCCAAGCTATACATATACCATATATTGCCTTGCATAGTATTCGTGCTAGTACCTAATTTTGTCTGCCATTTCGGACATCACATTGCACTGTACTATGAGGAAACGGTACTATTTATGTGAAACTGTTGGTAAACCGTAAACATTTGTCAGAAGGCAATAGGATAAAGACTTCAGGCTCCTCGGGCTGGTGCGAATATATCAATGTCCGTATGTGCCAAACCGATGGTTTGTGACACACCTTTACGCGTCTCTCGTTCGCTGCGCTCGCACGAAAGCTATAGCCTGACCTAAAACCAATCCATCTTCCGTTCATTATTCGATATGGTGGCGACATGTTTCGAATTTGCGAACGTGTGGGATCGGTTGTGAGGTTGGACCAGATTTTTACGAGCGAGCGGAGCGAGCGTGCAACGGTCACAATTTCCAAGCTATACATATACATTATATTGCCTTGCTTATATTTCTTATTATTACCTACTTTTGTCAGCCATTTTGGACATCACATTGCACTGTTATATGTGGAAATAGTACTATTTATGTGAAACTATTCATAAACTGTAAACATTTGTCAGTAGGCAATAGGATAAAGACTTCCGGCTCCTCGGGCTGGTGCGAATGTTTCAATGTCCGTATGTGCCAAACCGTTGGTATGTGACACACATTTACGCGTCGCTCGCTCGCTGCGCTCGCTCGAAGACTATAGCCTAACCTAAAACCAATCCATCTTGTGTTCATTATTCGATATGGTGGCGACATATTTCAAATTTGCGAACGTGACGGATCGGTTGTGAGATTGGACTAGATTTTTACGAGCGAGCGTAGCGAGCGAGCAACGGTCACAATTTCCAAGCTATACATATACCATATATTGCCTTGTATAGTATTCGTGCTAGTACCTAATTTTGTCTGCCATTTCGGACATCACATTGCACTGTACTATGAGGAAACGGTACTAATTATGTGAAACTGTTGGTAAACCGTAAACATTTGTCAGAAGGGAATAGGATAAAGACTTTCGGCTCCTCGGGCTGGTGCGAATATTTCAATGTCCGTATGTGCCAAACCGTTGGTTTATGACACACCTATACGCGTCTCTCGCTCGCTGCGCTCGCTCGAAAACTATAGCCTAACCTAAAACCAATCCATCTTCCGTTCATTATTCGATATGATGGCGACATATTTCAAATTTGCGAACGTGTCGGATCGGTTGTGGGGTTGGACTAGATTTTTACGAGCGAGCGGAGCGAGCGAGCAGCGGTCACAATTTCCAAGCTATACATATACCATATATTGTCTTGCATATATTTCGTGCTTGTACCTAATTTTGTCAGCCATTTCGGACATCACGTTGCACTGTACTATGAGGAAACGGTACTAATTATGTGAAACTATTGGTAAACCGTAAACATTTGTCAGAAGGCAATAGGATAAAGACTTCCGGCTCCTCGGGCTGGTGCGAATATATCAATTTCCGTATGTGCCAAACCGTTGGTTTATGACACACCTATACGCGTCTCTCGCTCGCTGCGCTCGCTCGAAAACTATAGCCTAACCTAAAACCAATCCATCTTCCGTACATTATTCGATATGATGGCGACATATTTCAAATTTGCGAACGTGTCGGATCGGTTGTGGGGTTGGACTAGATTTTTACGAGCGAGCGGAGCGAGCGAGCAACGGTCACAATTTCCAAGCTATACATATACCATATATTGTCTTGCATATATTTCGTGCTTGTACCTAATTTTGTCAGCCATTTCGGACATCACGTTGCACTGTACTATGAGGAAACGGCACTAATTATGTGAAACCATTGGTAAACCGTAAACATTTGTCAGAAGGCAATAGGATAAAGACTTTCGTCTCCTCGGGCTGGTGCGAATATTTCAATGTCCGTATGTGCCAAACCGTTGGTTTGTGACACACATTTACGCGTCTCTCGCTCGCTGCGCTAGCACGAAAGCTATAGCCTAACATAAACCAATCCATCTTCCGTTCATTATTCGATATGGTGGCGACATGTTTCGAATTTGCGAACGTGTGGGATCGGTTGTGAGGTTGGACTAGATTTTTACGAGCGAGCGGAGCGAGCGAGCAACGGTCACAATTTCCAAGCTATACATATACCTTATATTGCCTTCCATATATTTCGTGTTATTACCTAATTTTGTTAGCCATTTCGGACATCACATTGCACTGTACTATGAGGAAATAGTACTATTTATGTGAAACTATTCATAAACTGTAAACATGTGTCGGTAGGCAATAGGATAAATACTTCCGGTTCCTCGGGCTGGTGCGAATATTTCAATGGCCGTATGTGCCAAACCGTTGGTTTATGACACACCTATACGCGTCTCTCGCTCGCTGCGCTCGCTCGAAAATTATAGCCTAACCTAAAACCAATCCATCTTGCGTTCATCATTCGATATGATGGCGACATATTTCAAATTTGCGAACGTGTCGGATCGGTTGTGGGGTTGGAATAGATTTTTACGAGCGAGCGGAGCGAGCGAGCAACGGTCACAATTTCCAAGCTATACATATACCATATATTGTCTTGCATATATTTCGTGCGTGTACCTAATTTTGTCAGCCATTTCGGACATCACGTTGCACTGTACGATGAGGAAGCGGTACTAATTATGTGAAACTATTGGTAAACCGTAAACATTTGTCAGAAGGCAATTGGATAAAGACTTCCGTCTCCTCGGGCTGGTGCGAATATTTCAATGTCCGTATGTGCCAAACCGTTGGTTTGAGACACACATTTACGCGTCGCTCGCTCGCTGCGCTCGCTCGAAAACTATAGCCTAACCTAAAACCAATCCATCTTCCGTCATTCTTCGATATGGTGGCGACATATTTCAAATTTGCGAACGTGACGGATCGGTTGTGAGGTTGGACTAGATTTTTGCGAGCGAGCGGAGCGAGCGAGAAACGATCACAATTTCCAAGCTATACATATACCATATATTGCCTTGCATAGCATTCGTGCTAGTACCTAATTTTGTCTGCCATTTCGGACATCACATTGCACTGTACTATGAGGAAACGGTACTATTTATGTGAAACTGTTGGTAAACCGTAAACATTTGTCAGAAGGCAATTGGATAAAGACTTCCGGCTCCTCGGGCTGGTGCGAATATATCAATGTCCGTATGTGCCAAACCGTTGGTTTATGACACACCTATACGCGTCTCTCGCGCGCTGCGCTCGCTCGAAAACTATAGCCTAACCTAAAACCAATCCATCTTCCGTTCATTATTCGATATGATGGCGACATATTTCAAATTTGCGAACGTGTCGGATCGGTTGTGGGGTTGGACTAGATTTTTACGAGCGAGCGGAGCGAGCGAGCAACGGTCACATTTTCCAACCTATACATATACCATATATTGTCCTGCATATATTTCGTGCTTGTACCTAATTTTGTCAGCCATTTCGGACATCACGTTGCACTGTACTATGAGGAAACGGTACTAATTATGTGAAACTATTCATAAACTGTAAACATGTGTTGGTAGGCAATAGGATAAAGACTTCCGGCTCCTCGGGCTGGTACGAATATATCAATGTCCGTATGTGCCAAACCGATGGTTTGTGATACACCTTTCCGCGTCTCTCGTTCGCTGCGCTCGCTCGAAAACTATAGCCTAACCTAAAACCAATCCATCTTCCGTCATTCTTCGATATGGTGGCGACATATTTCAAATTTGCGAACGTGACGGATCGGTTGTGAGGTTGGACTAGATTTTTGCGAGCGAGCGGAGCGAGCGAGAAACGATCACAATTTCCAAGCTATACATATACCATATATTGCCTTGTATAGTATTCGTGCTAGTACCTAATTTTGTCTGCCATTTCGGACATCACATTGCACTGTACTATGAGGAAACGGTACTAATTATGTGAAACTGTTGGTAAACCGTAAACATTTGTCAGAAGGGAATAGGATAAAGACTTTCGGCTCCTCGGGCTGGTGCGAATATTTCAATGTCCGTATGTGCCAAACCGTTGGTTTGTGACACACCTTTACGCGTCTCTCGCTCGCTGCGCTCGCACGAAAGCTATACCCTAACATAAACCAATCCATCTTCCGTTCATTATTCGATATGGTGGCGACATGTTTCGAATTTGCGAACGTGTGGCATCGGTTGTGAGGTTGGACCAGATTTTTACGAGCGAGCGGAGCGAGCGAGCAACAGTCACAATTTCCAAGCTATACATATACCATATATTGTCTTGCATATATTTCGTGCTTGTACCTAATTTTGTCAGCCATTTCGGACATCACGTTGCACTGTACTATGAGGAAACGGTACTAATTATGTGAAACTATTGGTAAACCGTAAACATTTGTCAGAAGGCAATAGGATAAAGACTTCCGGCTCCTCGGGCTGGTGCGAATATATCAATGTCCGTATGTGCCAAACCGATGGTTTGTGATACACCTTTCCGCGTCTCTCGTTCGCTGCGCTCGCACGAAAGCTATAGCCTAACCTAAAACCAATCCATCTTCCGTTCATTATTCGATATGGTGGCGACATGTTTCGAATTTGCGAACGTGTGGGATCGGTTGTGAGGTTGGACCAGATTTTTACGAGCGAGCGGAGCGAGCGTGCAACGGTCACAATTTCCAAGCTATACATATACATTATATTGCCTTGCTTATATTTCTTATTATTACCTACTTTTGTCAGCCATTTCGGACATCACATTGCACTGTACTATGAGGAAATAGTACTATTTATGTGAAACTATTCATAAACTGTAAACATCTGTCGGTAGGCAATAGGATAAATACTTCCGGCTCCTCGGGCTGGTGCGAATATTTCAATGTCCGTATGTGCCAAACCGTTGGTTTATGACACACATTTACGCGTCTCTCGCTCGCGGCGCTCGCTCGAAAACTATAGCCTAACCTAAAACCAATCCATCTTGCGTTCATTATTCGATATGATGGCGACATATTTCAAATTTGCGAACGTGTCGGATCGGTTGTGAGTGTGGACTAGATTTTTACGAGCGAGCGGAGCGAGCGAGCAACGGTCACAATTTCCAAGCTATACATATACCTTATATTGCCTTTCATATATTTCGTGTTATTACCTAATTTTGTCAGCCATTTCGGACATCACGTTGCACTGTACTATGAGGAAACGGTACTAATTATGTGAAACTATTGGTAAACCGTAAACATTTGTCAGAAGGCAATAGGATAAAGACTTCCGGCTCCTCGGGCTGGTGCGAATATATCAATGTCCGTATGTGCCAAACCGATGGTTTGTGACACACCTTTACGCGTCTCTCGTTCGCTGCGCTCGCACGAAAGCTATAGCCTAACCTAAAACCAATCCATCTTCCGTTCATTATTCGATATGGTGGCGACATATTTCAAATTTGCGAACGTGTGGGATCGATAATGAGGTTGGACTAGATTTTTACGAGCGAGCGCAGCGAGCGAGCAACGGTCACAATTTCCAAGCTATACATATACCATATATTGTCTTCCATATATTTCGTGTTATTACCTAATTTTGTCAGCCATTTCGGACATCACATTGCACTGTACTATGAGGAAATAGTACTATTTATGTGAAACTATTCATAAACTGTAAACATGTGTCGGTAGGCAATAGGATAAATACTTCCGGCTCCTCGGGCTGGTGCGAATATTTCAATGTCCGTATGTGCCAAACCGTTGGTTTATGACACACCTATACGCGTCTCTCGCTCGCTACGCTCGCACGAAAGCTATAGCCTAACCTAAAACCAATCCATCTTCCGTTCATTATTCGATATGGTGGCGACATGTTTCGAATTTGCGAACGTGTGGGATCGGTTGTGAGGTTGGACCAGATTTTTACGAGCGAGCTGAGCGAGCGTGCAACGGTCACAATTTCCAAACTATACATATACATTATATTGCCTTGCTTATATGTCTTATTATTACCTACTTTTGTCAGCCATTTTGGACATCACATTGCACTGTTATATGTGGAAATAGTACTATTTATGTGAAACTATTCATAAACTGTAAACATTTGTCAGTAGGCAATAGGATAAAGACTTCCGGCTCCTCGGGCTGGTGCGAATGTTTCAATGTCCGTATGTGCCAAACCGTTGGTATGTGACACACATTTACGCGTCGCTCGCTCGCTGCGCTCGCTCGAAGACTATAGCCTAACCTAAAACCAATCCATCTTGTGTTCGTTATTCGATATGGTGGAGACATATTTCAAATTTGCGAACGTGACGGATCGGTTGTGAGATTGGACTAGATTTTTACGAGCGAGCGTAGCGAGCGAGCAACGGTCACAATTTCCAAGCTATACATATACCATATATTGCCTTGTATAGTATTCGTGCTAGTACCTAATTTTGTCTGCCATTTCGGACATCACATTGCACTGTACTATGAGGAAACGGTACTAATTATGTGAAACTGTTGGTAAACCGTAAACATTTGTCAGAAGGGAATAGGATAAAGACTTTCGGTTCCTCGGGCTGGTGCGAATATTTCAATGTGCGTATGTGCCAAACCGTTGGTTTATGACACACCTATACGCGTCTCTCGCTCGCTGCGCTCGCTCGAAAACTATAGCCTGACCTAAAACCAATCCATCTTCCGTTCGTTATTCGATATGGTGGCGACATATTTCAAATTTGCGAACGTGTGGGATCGGTTGTGAGGTTGGACCAGATTTTTACAAGCGAGCGGAGCGAGCGAGCAACGGTCACAATTTCCAAGCTATACATATACCTTATATTGCCTTCCATATATTTCGTGTTATTACCTAGTTTTGTCAGCCATTTCGGACATCACATTGCACTGTACTATGAGGAAATAGTACTATTTATGTGAAACTATTCATAAACTGTAAACATGTGTCGGTAGGCAATAGGATAAATACTTCCGGCTCCTCGGGCTGGTGCGAATATTTCAATGTCCGTATGTGCCAAACCGTTGGTTTATGACACACCTATACGCGTCTCTCGCTCGCTGCGCTCGCTCGAAAACTATAGCCTAACCTAAAACCAATCCATCTTCCGTTCATTATTCGATATGATGGCGACATATTTCAAATTTGCGAACGTGACGGATCGTTTGTGAGATTGGACTAGATTTTTACGAGCGAGCGTAGCGAGCGAGCAACGGTCACAATTTCCAAGCTATACATGTACCATATATTGCCTTGCATAGTTTTCGTGCTAGTACCTAATTTTGTCTGCCATTTCGGACATCACATTGCACTGTACTATGAGGAAACGGTACTAATTATGTGAAACTGTTGGTAAACCGTATACATTTGTCAGAAGGCAATAGGATAAAGACGTCCGGCTCCTCGGGCTGGTGCGAATATTTCAATGTCCGCATGTGCCAAACCGTTGGTTTATGACACACCTTTACGCGTCTCTCGCTCCCGGCGCTCGCTCGAAAACTATAGCCTAACCTAAAACCAATCCATCTTGCGTTCTTTATTCGATATGATGGCGACATATTTCAAATTTGCGAACGTGACGGATCGGTTGTGAGGTTGGACTAGATTTTTGCGAGCGAGCGGAGCGAGCGAGAAACGATCACAATTTCCAAGCTATACATATACCATATATTGTCTTGCATATATTTCGTGCTTGTACCTAATTTTGTCTGCCATTTCGGACATCACATTGCACTGTACTATGAGGAAACGGTACTAATTATGTGAAACTGTTGGTAAACCGTAAACATTTGTCAGAAGGGAATAGGATAAAGACTTTCGGCTCCTCGGGCTGGTGCGAATATTTCAATGTCCGTATGTGCCAAACCGTTGGTTTGTGACACACCTTTACGCGTCTCTCGCTCGCTGCGCTCGCACGAAAGCTATACCCTAACATAAACCAATCCATCTTCCCTTCATTATTCGATATGGTGGCGACATGTTTCGAATTTGCGAACGTGTGGCATCGGTTGTGAGGTTGGACCAGATTTTTACGAGCGAGCGGAGCGAGCGAGCAACAGTCACAATTTCCAAGCTATACATATACCATATATTGTCTTGCATATATTTCGTGCTTGTACCTAATTTTGTCAGCCATTTCGGACATCACGTTGCACTGTACTATGAGGAAACGGTACTAATTATGTGAAACTATTGGTAAACCGTAAACATTTGTCAGAAGGCAATAGGATAAAGACTTCCGGCTCCTCGGGCTGGTGCGAATATATCAATGTCTGTATGTGCCAAACCGATGGTTTGTGATACACCTTTCCGCGTCTCTCGTTCGCTGCGCTCGCACGAAAGCTATAGCCTAACCTAAAACCAATCCATCTTCCGTTCATTATTCGATATGGTGGCGACATGTTTCGAATTTGCGAACGTGTGGGATCGGTTGTGAGGTTGGACTAGATTTTTACAAGCGAGCGGAGCGAGCGAGCAACGGTCACAGTTTCCAAGCTATACATATACCTTATATTGCCTTCCATATATTTCGTGTTATTACCTAATTTTGTCAGCCATTTCGGACATCACATTGCACTGTACTATGAGCAAATAGTACCATTTATGTGAAACTATTCATAAACTGTAAACATGTGTCGGTAGGCAATAGGATAAATACTTCCGGCTCCTCGGGCTGGTGCGAATATTTCAATCTCCGTATGTGCCAAACCGTTGGTTTATGACACACCTATACGCGTCTCTCGCTCGCTGCGCTCGCTCGAAAACTATAGCCTAACCTAAAACCAATCCATCTTCCGTTCATTATTCGATATGATGGCAACATATTTCAAATTTGCGAACGTGTCGGATCGGTTGTGGGGTTGGACTAGATTTTTACGAGCGAGCGGAGCGAGCGAGCAACGGTCACAATTTCCAAGCTATACATATACCATATATTGTCTTGCATATATTTCGTGCTTGTACCTAATTTTGTCAGCCATTTCGGACATCACGTTGCACTGTACTATGAGGAAACGGTACTAATTATGTGAAACTATTGGTAAACCGTAAACATTTGTCAGAAGGCAATAGGATAAAGACTTCCGGCTCCTCGGGCTGGTGCGAATATATCAATGTCCGTATGTGCCAAACCGATGGTTTGTGATACACCTTTCCGCGTCTCTTGTTCGCTGCGCTCGCTCGAAAACTATAGCCTAACCTAAAACCAATCCATCTTCCGTATTCTTCGATATGGTGGCGACATATTTCAAATTTGCGAACGTGACGGATCGGTTGTGAGGTTGGACTAGATTTTTGCGAGCGAGCGGAGCGAGCGAGAAACGATCACAATTTCCAAGCTATACATATACCATATATTGCCTTGTATAGTATTCGTGCTAGTACCTAATTTTGTCTGCCATTTCGGACATCACATTGCACTGTAATATGAGGAAACGGTACTAATTATGTGAAACTGTTGGTAAACCGTAAACATTTGTCAGATGGGAATAGGATAAAGACTTTCGGCTCCTCGGGCTGGTGCGAATATTTCAATGTCCGTATGTGCCAAACCGTTGGTTTGTGACACACCTTTACGCGTCTCTCGCTCGCTGCGCTCGGACGAAAGCTATAGACTAACATAAAATAATCCATCTTCCGTTCATTATTCGATATGGTGGCGACATGTTTCGAATTTGCGAACGTGTGGGATCGGTTGTGAGGTTGGACCAAATTTTTACGAGCGAGCGGAGCGAGCGTGCAACGGTCACAATTTCCAAGCTATACATATACATTATATTGCCTTGCTTATATTTCTTATTATTACCTACTTTTGTCAGCCATTTTGGACATCACATTGCACTGTTATATGTGGAAATAGTACTATTTATGTGAAACTATTCATAAACTGTAAACATTTGTCAGTAGGCAATAGGATAAAGACTTCCGGCTCCTCGGGCTGGTGCGAATGTTTCAATGTCCGTATGTGCCAAACCGTTGGTATGTGACACACATTTACGCGTCGCTCGCTCGCTGCGCTCGCTCGAAGACTATAGCCTAACCTAAAACCAATCCATCTTGTGTTCATTATTCGATATGGTGGCGACATATTTCAAATTTGCGAACGTGACGGATCGGTTGTGAGATTGGACAAGATTTTTACGATCGAGCGTTGCGAGCGAGCAACGGTCACAATTTCCAAGCTATACATATACCATATATTGCCTTGCATAGTTTTCGTGCTAGTACCTAATTTTGTCTGCCATTTCGGACATCACATTGCACTGTACTATGAGGAAACGGTACTAATTATGTGAAACTGTTGGTAAACCGTATACATTTGTCAGAAGGCAATAGGATAAAGACTTCCGGCTCCTCGGGCTGGTGCGAATATTTCAATGTCCGCATGTGCCAAACCGTTGTTTTATGACACACCTCTACGCGTATCTCGCTCGCGGCGCTCGCCCGAAAACTATAGCCTAACCTAAAACCAATCCATCTTGCGTTCATTATTCGATATGATGGCGACATATTTCAAATTTGCGAACGTGTCGGATCGGTTGTGAGGTTGGACTAGATTTTTACGAGCGAGCGGAGCGAGCGAGCAACGGTCACAATTTCCAAGCTATACATATACCATATATTGTCTTGCATATATTTCGTGCTTGTACCTAATTTTGTCAGCCATTTCGGACATCACGTTGCACTGTACTATGAGGAAACGGTACTAATTATGTGAAACTATTGGTAAACCGTAAACATTTGTCAGAAGGCAATTGGATAAAGACTTCCGTCTCCTCGGGCTGGTGCGAATATTTCAATGTCCGTATGTGCCAAACCGTTGGTTTGTGACACACCTTTACGCGTCTCTCGTTCGCTGCGCTCGCACGAAAGCTATAGCCTGACCTAAAACCAATCCATCTTCCGTTCATTATTCGATATGATGGCGACGTATTTCAAATTTGCGAACGTGTGGGATCGGTTGTGAGGTTGGACTAGATTTTTGCGAGCGAGCGGAGCGAGCGAGCAACGGTCACAATTTCCAAGCTATACATATACCTTATATTGCCTTCCATATATTTCGTGTTATTACCTAATTTTGTCAGCCATTTCGGACATCACATTGCACTGTACTATGAGCAAATAGTACTATTTATGTGAAACTATTCATAAACTGTAAACATGTGTCGGTAGGCAATAGGATAAATACTTCCGGCTACTCGGGCTGGTGCGAATATTTCAATGTCCGTATGTGCCAAACCGTTGGTTTGAGACACACATTTACGCGTCGCTCGCTCGCTGCGCTCGCTCGAAAACTATAGCCTAACCTAAAACCAATCCATCTTCCGTCATTCTTCGATATGGTGGCGACATATTTCAAATTTGCGAACGTGACGGATCGGTTGTGAGGTTGGACTAGATTTTTGCGAGCGAGCGGAGCGAGCGAGAAACGATCACAAATTCCAAGCTATACATATACCATATATTGCCTTGCATAGTATTCGTGCTAGTACCTAATTTTGTCTGCCATTTCGGACATCACATTGCACTGTACTATGAGGAAACGGTACTATTTATGTGAAACTGTTGGTAAACCGTAAACATTTGTCAGAAGGCAATAGGATAAAGACTTCCGGCTCCTCGGGCTGGTGCGAATATATCAATGTCCGTATGTGCCAAACCGATGGTTTGTGACACACCTTTACGCGTCTCTCGTTCGCTGCGCTCGCACGAAAGCTATAGCCTG
The DNA here is from genome assembly GCF_024516045.1 of Bombus affinis. NCBI lineage: Eukaryota > Metazoa > Arthropoda > Insecta > Hymenoptera > Apidae > Bombus > Bombus affinis. The sequence continues at coordinate 23,713 of NW_026108952.1, read as the reverse complement.
ACCTAAAACCAATCCATCTTCCGTTCATTATTCGAAATGGTGGCGACATATTTCAAATTTGCGAACGTGTGGGATCGGTTGTGAGGTTGGACTAGATTTTTACAAGCGAGCGGAGCGAGCGGTCACAATTTCCAAGCTATACATATACCTTATATTGCCTTCCATATATTTCGTGTTATTACCAAATTTTGTCAGCCATTTCGGACATCACATTGCACTGTACTATGAGGAAATAGTACTATTTATGTGAAACTATTCATAAACTGTAAACATGTGTCGGTAGGCAATAGGACTAATACTTCCGGCTCCTCGGGCTGGTGCGAATATTTCAATGTCCGTATGTGCCAAACCGTTGGTTTATGACACACCTATACGCGTATCTCGCTCGCTGCGCTCGCCCGAAAACTATAGCCTAACCTAAAACCAATCCATCTTCCGTACATTATTCGATATGATGGCGACATATTTCAAATTTGCGAACGTGTCGGATCGGTTGTGGGGTTGGACTAGATTTTTACGAGCGAGCGGAGCGAGCGAGCAACAGTCACAATTTCCAAGCTATACATATACCATATATTGTCTTGCATATATTTCGTGCTTGCACCTAATTTTGTCAGCCATTTCGGACATCACGTTGCACTGTACTATGAGGAAACGGTACTAATTATGTGAAACTATTGGTAAACCGTAAACATTTGTCAGAAGGCAATAGGATAAAGACTTCCGGCTCCTCGAGCTGGTGCGAATATATCAATGTCCGTATGTGCCAAACCGTTGGTTTATGACACACCTATACGCGTATCTCGCTCGCTGCGCTCGCCCGAAAGCTATAGCCTAACCTAAAACCAATCCATCTTCCGTTCATTATTCGATATGGTGGCGACATGTTTCGAATTTGCGAACGTGTGGGATCGGTTGTGAGGTTGGACCAGATTTTTACGACCGAGCGGAGCGAGCGTGCAACGGTCACAATTTCCAAGCTATACATATACATTATATTGCCTTGCTTATATTTCTTATTATTACCTACTTTTGTCAGCCATTTTGGACATCACATTGCACTGTTATATGTGGAAATGGTACTATTTATGTGAAACTATTCATAAACTGTAAACATTTGTCAGTAGGCAATACGATAAAGACTTCCGGCTCCTCGGGCTGGTGCGAATGTTTCAATGTCCGTATGTGCCAAACCGTTGGTATGTGACACACATTTACGCGTCGCTCGCTCGCTGCGCTCGCTCGAAGACTATAGCCTAACCTAAAACCAATCCATCTTGTGTTCATTATTCGATATGGTGGCGACATATTTCAAATTTGCGAACGTGACGGATCGGTTGTGAGATTGGACTAGATTTTTACGAGCGAGCGGATCGAGCGAGCAACGGTCACAATTTCCAAGCTATACATATACCATATATTGTCTTGCATATATTTCGTGCTTGTACCTAATTTTGTCAGCCATTTCGGACATCACGTTGCACTGTACTATGAGGAAACGGTACTAATTATGTGAAACTATTGGTAAACCGTAAACATTTGTCAGAAGGCAATAGGATAAAGACTTCTGGCTCCTCGGGCTGGTGCGAATATTTCAATGTCCGTATGTGCCAAACCGTTGGTTTGTGACACACCTTTACGCGTCTCTCGTTCGCTGCGCTCGCACGAAAGCTATAGCCTAACCTAAAACCAATCCATCTTCCGTTCATTATTCGATATGGTGGCGACATATTTCAAATTTGCGAACGTGTCGGATCGGTTGTGAGGTTGGACTAGATTTTTTCGAGCGAGCGGAGCGAGCGAGCAACGATCACAATTTCCAAGCTATACATATACCTTATATTGCCTTCCATATATTTCGTGTTATTACCTAATTTTGTCAGCCATTTCGGACATCACATTGCATTGTACTATGTGGGAATAGTACTATTTATGTGAAACTATTCATAAACTGTAAATCATGTGTCGGTAGGCAATAGGATAAATACTTCCGGCTGCTCGGGCTGGTGCGAATATTTCAATGTCCGTATGTGCCAAACCGTTGGTTTATGACACACATTTACGCGTCGCTCGCTCGCTGCGCTCGCTCGAAAACTATAGCCTAACCTAAAACCAATCCATCTTCCGTCATTCTTCGATATGGTGGCGACATATTTCAAATTTGCGAACGTGACGGATCGGTTGTGAGGTTGGACTTGATTTTTGCGAGCGAGCGGAGCGAGCGAGAAACGATCACAATTTCCGAGCTATACATATACCATATATTGCCTTGCATAGTATTCGTGCTAGTACCTAATTTTGTCTGCCATTTCGGACATCACATTGCACTGTACTATGAGGAAACGGTACTATTTATGTGAAACTGTTGGTAAACCGTAAACATTTGTCAGAAGCGAATAGGATAAAGACTTTCGGATCCTCGGGCTGGTGCGAATATTTCAATGTCGGTATGTGCCAAACCGTTGGTTTGTGACACACCTTTACGCGTCTCTCGCTCGCTGCGCTCGCACGAAAGCTATAGCCTAACCTAAAACGAATCCATCTTCCGTTCATTATTCGATATGATGGCGACATATTTCAAATTTGCGAACGTGTCGGATCGGTTGTGGGGTTGGACTAGATTTTTACGAGCGAGCGGAGCGAGCGAGCAACGGTCACAATTTCCAAGCTATACATATACCATATATTGTCTTGCATATATTTCGTGCTTATACATAATTTTGTCAGCCATTTCGGACATCACGTTGCACTGTATTATGAGGAAACGGTACTAATTATGTGAAACTATTGGTAAACCGTAAACATTTGTCAGAAGGCAATTGGATAAAGACTCCCGTCTCCTCGGGCTGGTGCGAATATTTCAATGTCCGTATGTGCCAAACCGTTGGTTTGAGACACACATTTACGCGTCGCTCGCTCGCTGCGCTCGCTCGAAAACTATAGCCTAACCTAAAACCAATCCATCTTCCGTCATTCTTCGATATGGTGGCGACATATTTCAAATTTGCGAACGTGACGGATCGGTTGTGAGGTTGGACTAGATTTTTGCGAGCGAGCGGAGCGAGCGAGAAACGATCACAATTTCCAAGCTATACATATACCATATATTGTCTTGCATATATTTCGTGCTTGTACCTAATTTTGTCAGCCATTTCGGACATCACGTTGACTGTACTATGAGGAAACGGTACTAATTATGTGAAACTATTGGTAAACCGCAAACATTTGTCAGAAGGCAACAGGATAAAGACATCCGGTTCCTCGGGCTGGTGCGAATATATCAATGTCCGTATGTGCCAAACCGATGGTTTGTGACACACCTTTACGCGTCTCTCGTTCGCTGCGCTCGCACGAAAGCTATAGCCTAACCTAAAACCAATCCATCTTCCGTTCATTATTCGATATGGTGGCGACATATTTCAAATTTGCGAACGTGTGGGATCGGTTGTGAGGTTGGACTAGATTTTTACAAGCGAGCGGAGCGAGCGAGCAACGGTCACAATTTCCAAGCTATACATATACCTTATATTGCCTTCCACATATTTCGTGTTATTACCTAATTTTGTCAGTCCTTTCGGACATCACATTGCACTGTACTATGAGGAAATAGTACTATTTATGTGAAACTATTCATAAACTGTAAACATGTGTCGGTAGGCAATAGGATAAATACTTCCGGCTCCTGGGGCTGGTGCGAATATTTCAATGTCCGTATGTGCCAAACCGTTGGTTTATGACACACCTATACGCGTCTCTCGCTCGCTGCGCTCGCTCGAAAACTATAGCCTAACCTAAAACCAATCCATCTTGCGTGCATTATTCGATATGATGGCGACATATTTCAAATTTGCGAACGTGTCGGATCGGTTGTGGGGTTGGACTAGATTTTTACGAGCGAGCGGAGCGAGCGAGCAACGGTCACAATTTCCAAGCTATACATATACCATATATTGTCTTGCATATATTTCGTGCTTGTACCTAATTTTGTCAGCCATTTCGGACATCACGATGCACTGTACTATGAGGAAACGGTACTAATTATGTGAAACTATTGGTAAACCGTAAACATTTGTCAGAAGGCAATAGGATAAAGACATCCGGCTCCTCGGGCTGGTGCGAATATATCAATGTCCGTATGTGCCAAACCGATGGTTTGTGACACACCTTTACGCGTCTCTCGTTCGCTGCGCTCGCACGAAAGCTATAGCCTAACCTAAAACCAATCCATCTTCCGTTCATTATTCGATATGGTGGCGACATATTTCAAATTTGCGAACGTGTGGGATCGGTTGTGAGGTTGGACTAGATTTTTACGAGCGAGCGGAGCGAGCGAGCAACGGTCACAATTTCCAAGCTATACATATACCATATATTGTCTTGCATATATTTCGTGCTTGTACCTAATTTTGTCAGCCATTTCGGACATCACGATGCACTGTACTATGAGGAAACGGTACTAATTATGTGAAACTATTGGTAAACCGTAAACATTTGTCAGAAGGCAATAGGATAAAGACTTCCGGCTCCTCGAGCTGGTGCGAATATATCAATGTCCGTATGTGCCAAACCGTTGGTTTATGACACACCTATACGCGTATCTCGCTCGCTGCGCTCGCCCGAAAGCTATAGCCTAACCTAAAACCAATCCATCTTCCGTTCATTATTCGATATGGTGGCGACATGTTTCGAATTTGCGAACGTGTGGGATCGGTTGTGAGGTTGGACCAGATTTTTACGACCGAGCGGAGCGAGCGTGCAACGGTCACAATTTCCAAGCTATACATATACATTATATTGCCTTGCTTATATTTCTTATTATTACCTACTTTTGTCAGCCATTTTGGACATCACATTGCACTGTTATATGTGGAAATGGTACTATTTATGTGAAACTATTCATAAACTGTAAACATTTGTCAGTAGGCAATACGATAAAGACTTCCGGCTCCTCGGGCTGGTGCGAATGTTTCAATGTCCGTATGTGCCAAACCGTTGGTATGTGACACACATTTACGCGTCGCTCGCTCGCTGCGCTCGCTCGAAGACTATAGCCTAACCTAAAACCAATCCATCTTGTGTTCATTATTCGATATGGTGGCGACATATTTCAAATTTGCGAACGTGACGGATCGGTTGTGAGATTGGACTAGATTTTTACGAGCGAGCGGATCGAGCGAGCAACGGTCACAATTTCCAAGCTATACATATACCATATATTGTCTTGCATATATTTCGTGCTTGTACCTAATTTTGTCAGCCATTTCGGACATCACGTTGCACTGTACTATGAGGAAACGGTACTAATTATGTGAAACTATTGGTAAACCGTAAACATTTGTCAGAAGGCAATAGGATAAAGACTTCTGGCTCCTCGGGCTGGTGCGAATATTTCAATGTCCGTATGTGCCAAACCGTTGGTTTGTGACACACCTTTACGCGTCTCTCGTTCGCTGCGCTCGCACGAAAGCTATAGCCTAACCTAAAACCAATCCATCTTCCGTTCATTATTCGATATGGTGGCGACATATTTCAAATTTGCGAACGTGTCGGATCGGTTGTGAGGTTGGACTAGATTTTTTCGAGCGAGCGGAGCGAGCGAGCAACGATCACAATTTCCAAGCTATACATATACCTTATATTGCCTTCCATATATTTCGTGTTATTACCTAATTTTGTCAGCCATTTCGGACATCACATTGCATTGTACTATGTGGGAATAGTACTATTTATGTGAAACTATTCATAAACTGTAAATCATGTGTCGGTAGGCAATAGGATAAATACTTCCGGCTGCTCGGGCTGGTGCGAATATTTCAATGTCCGTATGTGCCAAACCGTTGGTTTATGACACACATTTACGCGTCGCTCGCTCGCTGCGCTCGCTCGAAAACTATAGCCTAACCTAAAACCAATCCATCTTCCGTCATTCTTCGATATGGTGGCGACATATTTCAAATTTGCGAACGTGACGGATCGGTTGTGAGGTTGGACTTGATTTTTGCGAGCGAGCGGAGCGAGCGAGAAACGATCACAATTTCCGAGCTATACATATACCATATATTGCCTTGCATAGTATTCGTGCTAGTACCTAATTTTGTCTGCCATTTCGGACATCACATTGCACTGTACTATGAGGAAACGGTACTATTTATGTGAAACTGTTGGTAAACCGTAAACATTTGTCAGAAGCGAATAGGATAAAGACTTTCGGATCCTCGGGCTGGTGCGAATATTTCAATGTCGGTATGTGCCAAACCGTTGGTTTGTGACACACCTTTACGCGTCTCTCGCTCGCTGCGCTCGCACGAAAGCTATAGCCTAACCTAAAACGAATCCATCTTCCGTTCATTATTCGATATGATGGCGACATATTTCAAATTTGCGAACGTGTCGGATCGGTTGTGGGGTTGGACTAGATTTTTACGAGCGAGCGGAGCGAGCGAGCAACGGTCACAATTTCCAAGCTATACATATACCATATATTGTCTTGCATATATTTCGTGCTTGTACATAATTTTGTCAGCCATTTCGGACATCACGTTGCACTGTATTATGAGGAAACGGTACTAATTATGTGAAACTATTGGTAAACCGTAAACATTTGTCAGAAGGCAATTGGATAAAGACTCCCGTCTCCTCGGGCTGGTGCGAATATTTCAATGTCCGTATGTGCCAAACCGTTGGTTTGAGACACACATTTACGCGTCGCTCGCTCGCTGCGCTCGCTCGAAAACTATAGCCTAACCTAAAACCAATCCATCTTCCGTCATTCTTCGATATGGTGGCGACATATTTCAAATTTGCGAACGTGACGGATCGGTTGTGAGGTTGGACTAGATTTTTGCGAGCGAGCGGAGCGAGCGAGAAACGATCACAATTTCCAAGCTATACATATACCATATATTGTCTTGCATATATTTCGTGCTTGTACCTAATTTTGTCAGCCATTTCGGACATCACGTTGACTGTACTATGAGGAAACGGTACTAATTATGTGAAACTATTGGTAAACCGCAAACATTTGTCAGAAGGCAACAGGATAAAGACATCCGGTTCCTCGGGCTGGTGCGAATATATCAATGTCCGTATGTGCCAAACCGATGGTTTGTGACACACCTTTACGCGTCTCTCGTTCGCTGCGCTCGCACGAAAGCTATAGCCTAACCTAAAACCAATCCATCTTCCGTTCATTATTCGATATGGTGGCGACATATTTCAAATTTGCGAACGTGTGGGATCGGTTGTGAGGTTGGACTAGATTTTTACAAGCGAGCGGAGCGAGCGAGCAACGGTCACAATTTCCAAGCTATACATATACCTTATATTGCCTTCCACATATTTCGTGTTATTACCTAATTTTGTCAGTCCTTTCGGACATCACATTGCACTGTACTATGAGGAAATAGTACTATTTATGTGAAACTATTCATAAACTGTAAACATGTGTCGGTAGGCAATAGGATAAATACTTCCGGCTCCTGGGGCTGGTGCGAATATTTCAATGTCCGTATGTGCCAAACCGTTGGTTTATGACACACCTATACGCGTCTCTCGCTCGCTGCGCTCGCTCGAAAACTATAGCCTAACCTAAAACCAATCCATCTTGCGTGCATTATTCGATATGATGGCGACATATTTCAAATTTGCGAACGTGTCGGATCGGTTGTGGGGTTGGACTAGATTTTTACGAGCGAGCGGAGCGAGCGAGCAACGGTCACAATTTCCAAGCTATACATATACCATATATTGTCTTGCATATATTTCGTGCTTGTACCTAATTTTGTCAGCCATTTCGGACATCACGATGCACTGTACTATGAGGAAACGGTACTAATTATGTGAAACTATTGGTAAACCGTAAACATTTGTCAGAAGGCAATAGGATAAAGACATCCGGCTCCTCGGGCTGGTGCGAATATATCAATGTCCGTATGTGCCAAACCGATGGTTTGTGACACACCTTTACGCGTCTCTCGTTCGCTGCGCTCGCACGAAAGCTATAGCCTAACCTAAAACCAATCCATCTTCCGTTCATTATTCGATATGGTGGCGACATATTTCAAATTTGCGAACGTGTGGGATCGGTTGTGAGGTTGGACTAGATTTTTACGAGCGAGCGGAGCGAGCGAGCAACGGTCACAATTTCCAAGCTATACATATACCATATATTGTCTTGCATATATTTCGTGCTTGTACCTAATTTTGTCAGCCATTTCGGACATCACGATGCACTGTACTATGAGGAAACGGTACTAATTATGTGAAACTATTGGTAAACCGTAAACATTTGTCAGAAGGCAATAGGATAAAGACTTCCGGCTCCTCGGGCTGGTGCGAATATATCAATGTCCGTATGTGCCAAACCGATGGTTTGTGACACACCTTTACGCGTCTCTCGTTCGCTGCGCTCGCACGAAAGCTATAGCCTAACCTAAAACCAATCCATCTTCCGTTCATTATTCGATATGGTGGCGACATATTTCAAATTTGCGAACGTGTGGGATCGGTTGTGAGGTTGGACTAGATTTTTACGAGCGAGCGGAGCGAGCGAGCAACGGTCACAATTTCCAAGCTATACGTATACCATATATTGTCTTGCATATATTTTGTGCTTGTACCTAATTTTGTCAGCCATTTCGGACATCACGTTGCACTGTACTATGAGGAAACGGTACTAATTATGTGAAACTATTGGTAAACCGTAAACATTTGTCAGAAGGCAATAGGATAAAGACTTCCGGCTCCTCGGGCTGGTGCGAATATATCAATGTCCGTATGTGCCAAACCGATGGTTTGTGACACACCTTTACGCGTCTCTCGTTCGCTGCGCTCGCACGAAAGCTATAGCCTAACCTAAAACCAATCCATCTTCCGTTCATTATTCGATATGGTGGCGACATATTTCAAATTTGCGAACGTGTGGGATCGGTTGTGAGGTTGGACTAGATTTTTTCGAGCGAGCGGAGCGAGCGAGCAACGATTACAATTTCCAAGCTATACATATACCATATATTGTCTTGCATATATTTCGTGCTTGTACCTAGTTTTGTCAGCCATTTCGGACATCACGTTGCACTGTACTATGAGGAAACGGTACTAATTATGTGAAACTATTGGTAAACCGCAAACATTTGTCAGAAGGCAATAGGATAAATACTTCCGGCTCCTCGGGCTGGTGCGAATATTTCAATGTCCGTATGTGCCAAACCGTTGGTTTATGACACACCTATACGCGTCTCTCGTTCGCTGCGCTCGCACGAAAGCTATAGCCTAACCTAAAACCAATCCATCTTCCGTTCATTATTCGATATGGTGGCGACATATTTCAAATTTGCGAACGTGTGGGATCGGTTGTGAGGTTGGACTAGATTTTTACGAGCGAGCGGAGCGCGCGAGCAACGGTCACAATTTCCAAGCTATACATATACCATATATTGTCTTGCATATATTTCGTGCTTGTACCTAATTTTGTCAGCCATTTCGGACATCACGTTGCACTGTACTATGAGGAAACGGTACTAATTATGTGAAACTATTGGTAAACCGCAAACAGTTGTCAGAAGGCAATAGGATAAAGACATCCGGCTCCTCGGGCTGGTGCGAATATATCAATGTCCGTATGTGCCAAACCGATGGTTTGTGACACACCTTTACGCGTCTCTCGTTCGCTGCGCTCGCACGAAAGCTATAGCCTAACCTAAAACCAATCCATCTTCCGTTCATTATTCGATATGGTGGCGACATATTTCAAATTTGCGAACGTGTGGGATCGGTTGTGAGGTTGGACTAGATTTTTACGAGCGAGCGGAGCGAGCGAGCAACGGTCACAATTTCCAAGCTATACATATACCTTATATTGCCTTCCATATATTTCGTGTTATTACCTAATTTTGTCAGCCCTTTCGGACATCACATTGCACTGTACTATGAGGAAATAGTACTATTTATGTGAAACTATTCATAAACTGTAAACATGTGTCGGTAAGCAATAGGATAAATACTTCCGGCTCCTCGGGCTGGTGCGAATATTTCAATGTCCGTATGTGCCAAACCGTTGGTTTATGACACACCTATACGCGTCTCTCGCTCGCTGCGCTCGCTCGCTGCGCTCGCACGAAAGCTATAGCCTAACCTAAAACCAATCCATCTTCCGTTCATTATTCGATATGGTGGCGACATATTTCAAATTTGCGAACGTGTGGGATCGGTTGTGAGGTTGGACTAGATTTTTACGAGCGAGCGGAGCGAGCGAGCAACGGTCACAATTTCCAAGCTATACATATACCATATATTGTCTTGCATATATTTCGTGCTTGTACCTAATTTTGTCAGCCATTTCGGACATCACGTTGCACTGTACTATGAGGAAACGGTACTAATTATGTGAAACTATTGGTAAACCGCAAACAGTTGTCAGAAGGCAATAGGATAAAGACATCCGGCTCCTCGGGCTGGTGCGAATATATCAATGTCCGTATGTGCCAAACCGATGGTTTGTGACACACCTTTACGCGTCTCTCGTTCGCTGCGCTCGCACGAAAGCTATAGCCTAACCTAAAACCAATTCATCTTCCGTTCATTATTCGATATGGTGGCGACATATTTCAAATTTGCGAACGTGTGGGATCGGTTGTGAGGGTGGACTAGATTTTTACGAGCGAGCGGAGCGAGCGAGCAACGGTCACAATTTCCAAGCTATACATATACCTTATATTGCCTTCCATATATTTCGTGTTATTACCTAATTTTGTCAGCCCTTTCGGACATCACATTGCACTGTACTATGAGGAAATAGTACTATTTATGTGAAACTATTCATAAACTGTAAACATGTGTCGGTAGGCAATAGGATAAATACTTCCGGCTCCTCGGGCTGGTGCGAATATTTCAATGTCCGTATGTGCCAAACCGTTGGTTTATGACACACCTATACGCGTCTCTCGCTCGCTGCGCTCGCTCGAAAACTATAGCCTAACCTAAAACCAATCCATCTTCCGTTCATTATTCGATATGGTGGCGACATATTTCAAATTTGCGAACGTGTGGGATCGGTTGTGAGGTTGGACTAGATTTTTACGAGCGAGCGGAGCGCGCGAGCAACGGTCACAATTTCCAAGCTATACATATACCATATATTGTCTTGCATATATTTCGTGCTTGTACCTAATTTTGTCAGCCACTTCGGACATCACGTTGCACTGTACTATGAGGAAACGGTACTAATTATGTGAAACTATTGGTAAACCGCAAACAGTTGTCAGAAGGCAATAGGATAAAGACATCCGGCTCCTCGGGCTGGTGCGAATATATCAATGTCCGTATGTGCCAAACCGATGGTTTATGACACACCTATACGCGTCTCTCGCTCGCTGCGCTCGCTCGAAAACTATAGCCTAACCTAAAACCAATCCATCTTGCGTGCATTATTCGATATGATGGCGACATATTTCAAATTTGCGAACGTGTCGGATCGGTTGTGGGGTTGGACTAGATTTTTACGAGCGAGCGGAGCGAGCGAGCAACGGTCACAATTTCCAAGCTATACATATACCATATATTGTCTTGCATATATTTCGTGCTTGTACCTAATTTTGTCAGCCATTTCGGACATCACGATGCACTGTACTATGAGGAAACGGTACTAATTATGTGAAACTATTGGTAAACCGTAAACATTTGTCAGAAGGCAATAGGATAAAGACTTCCGGCTCCTCGGGCTGGTGCGAATATATCAATGTCCGTATGTGCCAAACCGATGGTTTGTGACACACCTTTACGCGTCTCTCGTTCGCTGCGCTCGCACGAAAGCTATAGCCTAACCTAAAACCAATCCATCTTCCGTTCATTATTCGATATGGTGGCGACATATTTCAAATTTGCGAACGTGTGGGATCGGTTGTGAGGTTGGACTAGATTTTTACGAGCGAGCGGAGCGAGCGAGCAACGGTCACAATTTCCAAGCAATACATATACCATATATTGTCTTGCATATATTTCGTGCTGGTACCTAATTTTGTCAGCCATTTCGGACATCACGTTGCACTGTACTATGAGGAAACGGTACTAATTATGTGAAACTATTGGTAAACCGCAAACAGTTGTCGGAAGGCAATAGGATAAAGACATCCGGCTCCTCGGGCTGGTGCGAATATATCAATGTCCGTATGTGCCAAACCGATGGTTTGTGACACACCTTTACGCGTCTCTCGTTCGCTGCGCTCGCACGAAAGCTATAGCCTAACCTAAAACCAATCCATCTTCCGTTCATTATTCGACATGGTGGCGACATATTTCAAATTTGCGAACGTGTGGGATCGGTTGTGAGGTTGGACTAGATTTTTACGAGCGAGCGGAGCGAGCGAGCAACGGTCACAATTTCCAAGCTATACATATACCTTATATTGCCTTCCATATATTTCGTGTTATTACCTAATTTTGTCAGCCCTTTCGGACATCACATTGCACTGTACTATGAGGAAATAGTACTATTTATGTGAAAGTATTCATAAACTGTAAACATGTGTCGGTAGGCAATAGGATAAATACTTCCGGCTCCTCGGGCTCGTGCGAATATTTCAATGTCCGTATGTGCCAAACCGTTGGTATATGACACACCTATACGCGTCTCTCGCTCGCTGCGCTCGCTCGAAAACTATAGCCTAACCTAAAACCAATCCATCTTCCGTTCATTATTCGATATGGTGGCGACATATTTCAAATTTGCGAACGTGTGGGATCGGTTGTGAGGTTGGACTAGATTTTTACGAGCGAGCGGAGCGCGCGAGCAACGGTCACAATTTCCAAGCTATACATATACCATATATTGTCTTGCATATATTTCGTGCTTGTACCTAATTTTGTCAGCCATTTCGGACATCACGTTGCACTGTACTATGAGGAAACGGTACTAATTATGTGAAACTATTGGTAAACCGCAAACAGTTGTCAGAAGGCAATAGGATAAAGACATCCGGCTCCTCGGGCTGGTGCGAATATATCAATGTCCGTATGTGCCAAACCGATGGTTTATGACACACCTATACACGTCTCTCGCTCGCTGCGCTCGCTCGAAAACTATAGCCTAACCTAAAACCAATCCATCTTGCGTGCATTATTCGATATGATGGCGACATATTTCAAATTTGCGAACGTGTCGGATCGGTTGTGGGGTTGGACTAGATTTTTACGAGCGAGCGGAGCGAGCGAGCAACGGTCACAATTTCCAAGCTATACATATACCATATATTGTCTTGCATATATTTCGTGCTTGTACCTAATTTTGTCAGCCATTTCGGACATCACGATGCACTGTACTATGAGGAAACGGTACTAATTATGTGAAACTATTGGTAAACCGTAAACATTTGTCAGAAGGCAATAGGATAAAGACTTCCGGCTCCTCGGGCTGGTGCGAATACATCAATGTCCGTATGTGCCAAACCGATGGTTTGTGACACACCTTTACGCGTCTCTCGTTCGCAGCGCTCGCACGAAAGCTATGGCCTAACCTAAAACCAATCCATCTTCCGTTCATTATTCGATATGGTGGCGACATATTTCAAATTTGCGAACGTGTGGGATCGGTTGTGAGGTTGGACTAGATTTTTACGAGCGAGCGGAGCGAGCGAGCAACGGTCACAATTTCCAAGCTATACATATACCATATATTGTCTTGCATATATTTTGTGCTTGTACCTAATTTTGTCAGCCATTTCGGACATCACGTTGCACTGTACTATGAGGAAACGGTACTAATTATGTGAAACTATTGGTAAACCGTAAACATTTGTCAGAAGGCAATAGGATAAAGACTTCCGGCTCCTCGGGCTGGTGCGAATATATCAATGTCCGTATGTGCCAAACCGATGGTTTGTGACACACCTTTACGCGTCTCTCGTTCGCTGCGCTCGCACGAAAGCTATAGCCTAACCTAAAACCAATCCATCTTCCGTTCATTATTCGATATGGTGGCGACATATTTCAAATTTGCGAACGTGTGGGATCGGTTGTGAGGTTGGACTAGATTTTTTCGAGCGAGCGGAGCGAGCGAGCAACGATCACAATTTCCAAGCTATACATATACCATATATTGTCTTGCATATATTTCGTGCTTGTACCTAATTTTGTCAGCCATTTCGGACATCACGTTGCACTGTACTATGAGGAAACGGTACTAATTATGTGAAACTATTGGTAAACCGCAAACATTTGTCAGAAGGCAATAGGATAAATACTTCCGGCTCCTCGGGCTGGTGCGAATATTTCAATGTCCGTATGTGCCAAACCGTTGGTTTATGACACACCTATACGCGTCTCTCGTTCGCTGCGCTCGCACGAAAGCTATAGCCTAACCTAAAACCAATCCATCTTCCGTTCATTATTCGATATGGTGGCGACATATTTCAAATTTGCGAACGTGTGGGATCGGTTGTGAGGTTGGACTAGATTTTTACGAGCGAGCGGAGCGCGCGAGCAACGGTCACAATTTCCAAGCTATACATATACCATATATTGTCTTGCATATATTTCGTGCTTGTACCTAATTTTGTCAGCCATTTCGGACATCACGTTGCACTGTACTATGAGGAAACGGTACTAATTATGTGAAACTATTGGTAAACCGCAAACAGTTGTCAGAAGGCAATAGGATAAAGACATCCGGCTCCTCGGGCTGGTGCGAATATATCAATGTCCGTATGTGCCAAACCGATGGTTTGTGACACACCTTTACGCGTCTCTCGTTCGCTGCGCTCGCACGAAAGCTATAGCCTAACCTAAAACCAATCCATCTTCCGTTCATTATTCGATATGGTGGCGACATATTTCAAATTTGCGAACGTGTGGGATCGGTTGTGAGGTTGGACTAGATTTTTACGAGCGAGCGGAGCGAGCGAGCAACGGTCACAATTTCCAAGCTATACATATACCTTATATTGCCTTCCATATATTTCGTGTTATTACCTAATTTTGTCAGCCCTTTCGGACATCACATTGCACTGTACTATGAGGAAATAGTACTATTTATGTGAAACTATTCATAAACTGTAAACATGTGTCGGTAGGCAATAGGATAAATACTTCCGGCTCCTCGGGCTGGTGCGAATATTTCAATGTCCGTATGTGCCAAACCGTTGGTTTATGACACACCTATACGCGTCTCTCGCTCGCTGCGCTCGCTCGAAAACTATAGCCTAACCTAAAACCAATCCATCTTCCGTTCATTATTCGATATGGTGGCGACATATTTCAAATTTGCGAACGTGTGGGATCGGTTGTGAGGTTGGACTAGATTTTTACGAGCGAGCGGAGCGCGCGAGCAACGGTCACAATTTCCAAGCTATACATATACCATATATTGTCTTGCATATATTTCGTGCTTGTACCTAATTTTGTCAGCCATTTCGGACATCACGTTGCACTGTACTATGAGGAAACGGTACTAATTATGTGAAACTATTGGTAAACCGCAAACAGTTGTCAGAAGGCAATAGGATAAAGACATCCGGCTCCTCGGGCTGGTGCGAATATATCAATGTCCGTATGTGCCAAACCGATGGTTTATGACACACCTATACGCGTCTCTCGCTCGCTGCGCTCGCTCGAAAACTATAGCCTAACCTAAAACCAATCCATCTTGCGTGCATTATTCGATATGGTGGCGACATATTTCAAATTTGCGAACGTGTCGGATCGGTTGTGGGGTTGGACTAGATTTTAACGAGCGAGCGGAGCGAGCGAGCAACGGTCACAATTTCCAAGCTATACATATACCATATATTGTCTTGCATATATTTTGTGCTTGTACCTAATTTTGTCAGCCATTTCGGACATCACGTTGCACTGTACTATGAGGAAACGGTACTAATTATGTGAAACTATTGGTAAACCGTAAACATTTGTCAGAAGGCAATAGGATAAAGACTTCCGGCTCCTCGGGCTGGTGCGAATATATCAATGTCCGTATGTGCCAAACCGATGGCTTGTGACACACCTTTACGCGTCTCTCGTTCGCTGCGCTCGCACGAAAGCTATAGCCTAACCTAAAACCAATCCATCTTCCGTTCATTATTCGATATGGTGGCGACATATTTCAAATTTGCGAACGTGTGGGATCGGTTGTGAGGTTGGACTAGATTTTTTCGAGCGAGCGGAGCGAGCGAGCAACGATCACAATTTCCAAGCTATACATATACCATATATTGTCTTGCATATATTTCGTGCTTGTACCTAATTTTGTCAGCCATTTCGGACATCACGTTGCACTCTACTATGAGGAAACGGTACTAATTATGTGAAACTATTGGTAAACCGCAAACATTTGTCAGAAGGCAATAGGATAAATACTTCCGGCTCCTCGGGCTGGTGCGAATATTTCAATGTCCGTATGTGCCAAACCGTTGGTTTATGACACACCTATACGCGTCTCTCGTTCGCTGCGCTCAAACGAAAGCTATAGCCTAACCTAAAACCAATCCATCTTCCGTTCATTATTCGATATGGTGGCGACATATTTCAAATTTGCGAACGTGTGGGATCGGTTGTGAGGTTGGACTAGATTTTTTCGAGCGAGCGGAGCGAGCGAGCAACGGTCACAATTTCCAAGCTATACATATACCTTATATTGCCTTCCATATATTTCGTGTTATTACCTAATTTTGTCAGCCCTTTCGGACATCACATTGCACTGTACTATGAGGAAATAGTACTATTTATGTGAAACTATTCATAAACTGTAAACATGTTTCGGTAGGCAATAGGATAAATACTTCCGGCTCCTCGGGCTGGTGCGAATATTTCAATGTCCGTATGTGCCAAACCGTTGGTTTATGACACACCTATACGCGTCTCTCGCTCGCTGCGCTCGCTCGAAAACTATAGCCTAACCTAAAACCAATCCATCTTCCGTTCATTATTCGATATGATGGCGACATATTTCAAATTTGCGAACGTGTCGGATCGGTTGTGGGGTTGGACTAGATTTTTACGAGCGAGCGGAGCGAGCGAGCAACGGTCACAATTTCCAAGCTATACATATACCATATATTGTCTTGTATATATTTCGTACTTGTACCTAATTTTGTCAGCCATTTCGGACATCACGATGCACTGTACTATGAGGAAACGGTACTAATTATGTGAGACTATTGGTAAACCGTAAACATTTGTCAGAAGGCAATAGGATAAAGACATCCGGCTCCACGGGCTGGTGCGAATATATCAATGTCCGTATGTGCCAAACCGATGGTTTGTGACACACCTTTACGCGTCTCTCGTTCGCTGCGCTCGCACGAAAGCTATAGCCTAACCTAAAACCAATCCATCTTCCGTTCATTATTCGATATGGTGGCGACATATTTCAAATTTGCGAACGTGTGGGATCGGTTGTGAGGTTGGACTAGATTTTTACGAGCGAGCGGAGCGAGCGAGCAACGGTCACAATTTCCAAGCTATACATATACCATATATTGTCTTGCATATATTTCGTGCTTGTACCTAATTTTGTCAGCCATTTCGGACATCACGTTGCACTGTACTATGAGGAAACGGTACTAATTATGTGAAACTATTGGTAAACCGTAAACATTTGTCAGAAGGCAATAGGATAAAGTCTTCCGGCTCCTCGGGCTGGTGCGAATATATCAATGTCCGTATGTGCCAAACCGATGGTTTGTGACACACCTTTACGCGTTTCTCGTTCGCTGCGCTCGCACGAATGCTATAGCCTAACCTAAAACCAATCCATCTTCCGTTCATTATTCGATATGGTGGCGACATATTTCAAATTTGCGAACGTGTGGGATCGGTTGTGAGGTTGGACTAGATTTTTACGAGCGAGCGGAGCGAGCAAGCAACGGTCACAATTTCCAAGCTATACATATACCTTATATTGCCTTCCATATATTTCGCGTTATTACCTAATTTTGTCAGCCATTTCGGACATCACATTGCACTGTACTATGAGGAAATAGTACTATTTATGTGAAACTATTCATAAACTGTAAACATGTGTCCGTAGGCAATAGTATAAATACTTCCGGCTCCTCGGGCTGGTGCGAATATTTCAATGTCCGTATGTGCCAAACCGTTGGTTTATGACACACCTTTACGCGTCTCTCGCTCGCGGCGATCGCTCGAAAACTATAGCCTAACCTAAAACCAATCCATCTTGCGTTCATTATTCGATATGATGGCGACATATTTCAAATTTGCGAACGTGTCGGATCGGTTGTGAGGTTGGACTAGATTTTTACGAGCGAGCGGAGCGAGCGAGCAACGGTCACAATTTCCAAGCTATACATATACCTTATATTGCCTTCCATATATTTCGTGTTATTACCTAATTTTGTCAGCCATTTCGGACATCACATTGCACTGTACTATGAGGAAACGGTACTAATTATGTGAAACTATTGGTAAACCGCAAACAGTTGTCAGAAGGCAATAGGATAAAGACATCCGGCTCCTCGGGCTGGTGCGAATATATCAATGTCCGTATGTGCCAAACCGATGGTTTATGACACACCTATACGCGTCTCTCGCTCGCTGCGCTCGCTCGAAAACTATAGCCTAACCTAAAACCAATCCATCTTGCGTGCATTATTCGATATGGTGGCGACATATTTCAAATTTGCGAACGTGTCGGATCGGTTGTGGGGTTGGACTAGATTTTTACGAGCGAGCGGAGCGAGCGAGCAACGGTCACAATTTCCAAGTTATACATATACCATATATTGTCTTGCATATATTTCGTGCTTGTACCTAATTTTGTCAGCCATTTCGGACATCACGTTGCACTGTACTGTGAGGAAACGGTACTAATTATGTGAGACTATTGGTAAACCGTAAACATTTGTCAGAAGGCAATAGGATAAAGACTTCCGGCTCCTCGGGCTGGTGCGAATATATCAATGTCCGTATGTGCCAAACCGATGGTTTGTGACACACCTTTACGCGTCTCTCGTTCGCTGCGCTCGCACGAAAGCTATAGCCTAACCTAAAACCAATCCATCTTCCGTTCATTATTCGATATGGTGGCGACATATTTCAAATTTGCGAACGTGTGGGATCGGTTGTGAGGTTGGACTAGATTTTTACGAGCGAGCGGAGCGAGCGAGCAACGGTCACAATTTCCAAGCTATACATATACCATATATTGTCTTGCATATATTTCGTGCTTGTACCTAATTTTGTCAGCCATTTCGGACATCACGTTGCACTGTACTATGAGGAAACGGTACTAATTATGTGAAACTATTGGTAAACCGTAAACATTTGTCAGAAGGCAATAGGATAAAGACTTCCGGCTCCTCGGGCTGGTGCGAATATATCAATGTCCGTATGTGCCAAACCGATGGTTTGTGACACACCTTTACGCGTCTCTCGTTCGCTGCGCTCGCACGAAAGCTATAGCCTAACCTAAAACCAATCCATCTTCCGTTCATTATTCGATATGGTGGCGACATATTTCAAATTTGCGAACGTGTGGGATCGGTTGTGAGGTTGGACTAGATTTTTTCGAGCGAGCGGAGCGAGCGAGCAACGGTCACAATTTCCAAGCTATACATATACCTTATATTGCCTTCCATATATTTCGTGTTATTACCTAATTTTGTCAGCCCTTTCGGACATCACATTGCACTGTACTATGAGGAAATAGTACTATTTATGTGAAACTATTCATAAACTGTAAACATGTTTCGGTAGGCAATAGGATAAATACTTCCGGCTCCTCGGGCTGGTGCGAATATTTCAATGTCCGTATGTGCCAAACCGTTGGTTTATGACACACCTATACGCGTCTCTCGCTCGCTGCGCTCGCTCGAAAACTATAGCCTAACCTAAAACCAATCCATCTTCCGTTCATTATTCGATATGATGGCGACATATTTCAAATTTGCGAACGTGTCGGATCGGTTGTGGGGTTGGACTAGATTTTTACGAGCGAGCGGAGCGAGCGAGCAACGGTCACAATTTCCAAGCTATACATATACCATATATTGTCTTGTATATATTTCGTACTTGTACCTAATTTTGTCAGCCATTTCGGACATCACGATGCACTGTACTATGAGGAAACGGTACTAATTATGTGAGACTATTGGTAAACCGTAAACATTTGTCAGAAGGCAATAGGATAAAGACTTCCGGCTCCTCGGGCTGGTGCGAATATATCAATGTCCGTATGTGCCAAACCGATGGTTTGTGACACACCTTTACGCGTCTCTCGTTCGCTGCGCTCGCACGAAAGCTATAGCCTAACCTAAAACCAATCCATCTTCCGTTCATTATTCGATATGGTGGCGACATATTTCAAATTTGCGAACGTGTGGGATCGGTTGTGACGTTGGACTAGATTTTTACGAGCGAGCGGAGCGAGCGAGCAACGGTCACAATTTCCAAGCTATACATATACCATATATTGTCTTGCATATATTTCGTGCTTGTACCTAATTTTGTCAGCCATTTCGGACATCACGTTGCACTGTACTATGAGGAAACGGTACTAATTATGTGAAACTATTGGTAAACCGTAAACATTTGTCAGAAGGCAATAGGATAAAGACTTCCGGCTCCTCGGGCTGGTGCGAATATATCAATGTCCGTATGGTGCCAAACCGATGGTTTGTGACACACCTTTACGCGTTTCTCGTTCGCTGCGCTCGCACGAATGCTATAGCCTAACCTAAAACCAATCCATCTTCCGTTCATTATTCGATATGGTGGCGACATATTTCAAATTTGCGAACGTGTGGGATCGGTTGTGAGGTTGGACTAGATTTTTACGAGCGAGCGGAGCGAGCGAGCAACGGTCACAATTTCCAAGCTATACATATACCATATATTGTCTTGCATATATTTCGTGCTTTGTACCTAATTTTGTCAGCCATTTCGGACATCACGTTGCACTGTACTATGAGGAAACGGTACTAATTATGTGAAACTATTGGTAAAACCGTAAACATTTGTCAGAAGGCAATAGGATAAAGACTTCCGGCTCCTCGGGCTGGTGCGAATATATCAATGTCCGTAATGTGCCAAACCGATGGTTTGTGACACACCTTTACGCGTTTCTCGTTCGCTGCGCTCGCACGAATGCTATAGCCTAACCTAAAACCAATCCATCTTCCGTTCATTATTCGATATGGTGGCGACATATTTCAAATTTGCGAACGTGTGGGATCGGTTGTGAGGTTGGACTAGATTTTTACGAGCGAGCGGAGCGAGCAAGCAACGGTCACAATTTCCAAGCTATACATATACCTTATATTGCCTTCCATATATTTCGCGTTATTACCTAATTTTGTCAGCCATTTCGGACATCACATTGCACTGTACTATGAGGAAATAGTACTATTTATGTGAAACTATTCATAAACTGTAAACATGTGTCCGTAGGCAATAGTATAAAAACTTCCGGCCTCCTCGGGCTGGTGCGAATATTTCAATGTCCGTATGTGCCAAACCGTATGGTTTATGACACACCTTTACGCGTCTCTCGCTCGCGGCGATCGCTCGAAAACTATAGCTAACCTAAAAACCAATCCATCTTGCGTTCATTATTCGATATGATGGCGACATATTTCAAATTTGCGAACGTGTCGGATCGGGTTGTGAGGTTGGACTAGATTTTTTCGAGCGAGCGAGCAACGATCACAATTTCCAACCTATACATACACCTTATATTGCCTTGCATTATATTCGTGTTATTACCTAATTTTGTCAGCCATTTCGGACATCACATTGCATTGTACTATGTGGAAATAGTTCTATTTATGTGAAACTATTCATAAACTGTAAACATGTGTCTGTAGGCAATAGGATAAATACTTCCGGCATCTCGGGCAGATGCGATTATTTCAATGTCCGTATGTGCCAAACCGTTGGTTTGTGACACACCTATACGCGTCCTCACGCTCGCTGCGCTCGCTCGAAAACTATAGCCTAACCTAAAACCAATCCATCTTGCGTTCATTATTCGATATGATGGCGACATATTTCAAGTTTGCGAACGTGTCGGATCGGTTGTGGGGTTGGACTAGATTTTTACGAGCGAGCGGAGCGAGCGAGCAACGGTCACAATTTCCAAGCTATACATATACCTTATATTGCCTTCCATATATTTCGTGTATTACCTAATTTTGTCAGCCCTTTCGGACATCACATTGCACTGTACTATGAGGAAATAGTACTATTTATGTGAAACTATTCATAAACTGTAAACATGTGTCGGTAGGCAATAGGATAAATACTTCCGGCTCCTCGGGCTGGTGCGAATTATTTCAATGTCCGTATGTGCCAAACCGTTGGTTTATGACACACCTATACGCGTCTCTCGCTCGCTGCGCTCGCTCGAAAACTACAGCCTAACCTAAAAACCAATCCATCTGCGTTCATTATTCGATATGATGGCGACATATTTCAAATTTGCGAACGTGTCGGATCGGTTGTGGGGTTGGACTAGATTTTTACGAGCGAGCGGAGCGAGCGAGGCGACGGTCACAATTTCCAAGGTATACATATACCATATATTGTCTTGCATATATTTCGTGCTTGTACCTAATTTTGTCAGCCATTTCGGTCATCACGATGCACTGTACTATGAGGAAACGGTACTAATTATGTGAAACTATTGGTAAACCGTAAACATTTGTCAGAAGGCATTAGGATAAAGACTTCCGGCTCCTCGGGCTGGTGCGAATATATCAATGTCCGTATGTGCCAAACCGATGGTTTGTGACACACCAATACGCGTCTCTCGTTCGCTGCGCTCGCACGAAAGCTATAGCCTAACCTAAAACCAATCCATCTTGCGTTCATTATTCGATATGATGGCGACATATTTCAAATTTGCGAACGTGTCGGATCGGTTGTGGGGTTGACTAGATTTTTACGAGCGAGCGGAGCGAGCGAGCAACGGTCACAATTTCCAAGCTATACATATACCATATATTGTCTTGCATATATTTCGTGCTTGTACCTAATTTTGTCAGCCATTTCGGACATCACGATGCACTGTACTATGAGGAAACGGTACTAATTATGTGAAACTATTGGTAAACCGTAAACATTTGTCAGAAGGCAATAGGATAAAGACTTCCGGCTTCTCGGTGGTGCGAATATATCAATGTCCGTATGTGCCAAACCGATGGTTTGTGACACACCTTTACGCGTCTCTCGTTCGCTGCGCTCGCACGAAAGCTATAGCCTAACCTAAAACCAATCCATCTTCCGTTCATTATTCGATATGGTGGCGACATATTTCAAATTTGCGAACGTGTGGGATCGGTTGTGAGGTTGGACTAGATTTTTACGAGCGAGCGGAGCGAGCGAGCAACGGTCACAATTTCCAAGCTATACATATACCATATATTGTCTTGCATATATTTCGTGCTTGTACCTAATTTTTGTCAGCCATTTCGGACATCACGTTGCACTGTACTATGAGGAAAACGGTACTAATTATGTGAAACTATTGTAAACCGTAAACATTTGTCAGAAGGCAATAGGATAAAGACTTCCGGCTCCTCGGGCTGGTGCGAATATTTCAATGTCCGTATGTGCCAAACCGATGGTTTGTGACACACTTTTACGCGTCTCTCGCTCGCTGCGCTCGCTCGAAAAACTATAGCCTAACCAAAAACCAATCCATCATGCGTTCATTATTCGATATGATGGCGACAAATTTCAATTTGCGAACGTGTCGGATCGGTTG